>NC_066871.1:1208695-1508695 GCF_022985175.1 Labeo rohita
TTAAATTTTTTTGTAACATTATAAATCTTAAGTCTTTATCATTTCTTTTGATCAATTTAAAGCATCCTTGCTAAATAAAAGTATTAATTTATATCATTTATTTTCCCAAAAAAAAAAAAAACTGACTCCAAGCTTTTAAAAGGCATAATGTATAATGTTGCAAAAGCTTTTTATTAGGGGTCATCCGATTGATCGGCTACCGATCATTATCGGCCAATAATCCCTTGGGGATGTTTGATCAGCGGTCTCTAAAAAGGCCGATC
Source organism: Labeo rohita (assembly GCF_022985175.1). NCBI lineage: Eukaryota > Metazoa > Chordata > Actinopteri > Cypriniformes > Cyprinidae > Labeo > Labeo rohita. Next base: position 1,208,959 of record NC_066871.1, read on the forward strand.
TAACACATAACGCCACGTTAAAACGTTTGCAGTGCGTATTTTTCCGCGCTCATGCGGATTAAAGCGTTCAAGCTACACACAGTTGCAGTCTAGTAGTGTGCTCCAGGAACCGTGCCTTTGCAGCAGTGTAGAGATTGTGTCTGTGCTGCACGCGCAGAATTAAAATGACAGCGCATTATTTTAGGTAAATATGCTGAAAAACTTATTTTCAATAACAATGTTTGGATTCGAAATCAAAAAAATTGATAAATGTGTTTGTGGAAATCAGACTTGTGCTGTGTGTAAACGATTGTACAATAATTGGACAATTCTAAAAACAAAAATGCACTGCATGATCAAACATTTATGAGATAAATATGTTTTTAAAAAAATAAGTAAAAAAAAAAAGCTCCCCACCCCTCAAATTAAAAAACTCCTCTCTCTCTCTCTCTCTCTCTCTCTCTCTCTCTCTCTCTCAAAAAAAAACAAAAAAAAAAACCTTAAGGCCCTAAATAATTTGATCTGCCTCAAAAATCCTGATCGGAGCACCTCTAATTTTTATTATAAATAAATGCTGGCCTTTGGATTTTTCTATTCATCAAAGAATCATGAAAAAAAAACTGTTTTAAATACTAATACTAATAATAATAATAATAATTCAAGCAAATCAGCATATTCTAAAGGATCATGTGACAGACTGGAGTAATGCTGCTGAAAATTTAGTTTTGATCACATAAATAAATTATATTTTAAAATATATTCAAATAGAAAACAGTTACTTTAAACAGTAAAAATATTTCAAAATTGTACTGTATTTGCTGTACTGCGGATTAAATAAATGCAGGCTTGGTGAGCAGAAGCAACTTCTTTAAAAAACATTAAAAAAAAACATTTGATTAGTGTATATGACAAAAAAAGTGAGCTATCGAATATATATTATACTGAAACATTTATCCAACTTTCAAAAAAGTGTGATGGTTGACACTGATGTTGATGTTTAACAAAAATCAGGTTGCACCACCTTAATGTTTTTCCTGAAACCACAGAAAGCAAAGACAAGAAATAGAAAACATTTGTAAGCAGTAAAAAAAAAAAAAAAAAAAAAAAAAAGGGACTTGACATGATCAAATGGAATTCCTTTGAAAGGCAATCCTGACTTTCCAACATTTAGTTTTTCTTTTATTTTATGTTAGAATCTGTGAGAACAATCCTGTTATGATCTACTTGTAGGATCCATTGGTAACATATTATGACAAAAATTCCTATAGGACTCCCATGATGAAATATTGGTGAAGCAAAAATAAGTCAAGAAACAGAAACCCACATTGCAGAGGCTCACGTGAGGTTGTCTGAGGTCCAGTAGGTGCAGGTTCCCCAGCAGTGGCAGTGGTTTGGGTCCTGGAGGATCTCCTGAAGAGCTGGAGCTGGTGGAGAAGAGATAAACCATCAAAAGCAACAACACAGCAGCCAGTAAAGCTCCTGTGGTGGACACATGCATGAGAAGCGTCTCCACTAAAGCCATAGTCAGAGAGCTCTCCAAAACCACAGTGAGTCTTCACACTGTAAAATCCGCGTTCAAGTAATTTTCAGGTCAGTGTTTCACAACACGCTAAAAACATGAAGGGAGGAGCTGAAAACGGTTCACAGCACGTAGGCTGACGTCCAGGGCGCGCTCACATTCCCTCAGAGCCTCTCTAAACCAAAACAACCAAACCAAACTTTTCTCACGCCTCTCATCCATTTTCTCACACAATCAAAAGCACCTTGAGTTCAGACTGTAATAACAGAATATTGGCGAAACAGATTTGGGGAAGGCTCCAGTGCGTATTTGTGTTTGCGCTCTGGAAACCGCAAAAAGATTCTATTTGATTTAGCGCTGAGCAATGTGACCAATCACAGACATACCTGTTGATTTCCTGAACACATGTGATTGGCCATTGCGTTCTATGTAGGTTTATACATTTAAACGCCGGATTTCTTTCCTTGCAGGCTCCTTGTGAATCTTCTCACTGTAACACCATATAAATAAGAGGTTCATTTATTATAAAGGACCTTTGTGAGATCGCGATGAACTTAAGTAAGTGGCACCTTTTTAGTGACTATAAAATAAAGGATATTTGCGCACTTTCTAGGTTAAATATAATCCGTTAAATAAGGGTAGTGTTGTTTTTCGTGCTCCTAAAGCCCACATACCCTATACAAGCAACAAAGACTGGGAGTGACATATATAAATCCCTCATGAAAGCCGGATTTATTTAATGGGAAAAAAAATGTCGATGTCAAAATATTTTTAAATGCGGTTACAATTATTTATGAAAGTAAAAAGTTAATAGTTTTGCAGCACTGCTACAGTTACAATTTATGATAAAAGCACAGTATGACGTAATGTCCAGATGTCAGACAAAACTCTGACAGGTATATATATATATATATATATATATATATACACATATATATATATATATATATATAATATATATACACACACATATATATATATATATATATATATATATATATATATATTCGTAGCCTATTAAAAATATACAGGTGCATCTCAAAAATTTGAATATTGTGAAAAAGTTCATTTTTTGTTTGTAACTTATTTCAAAAACTGAAACTTTCATATATTCTAGATTCATTAAATGTAAAGTAAAATATTTCTAAAGTTTTTTTGTTTTAAGTTTGATGATTTGAGCTTACAGCTCATGAAAGTCAAAAATCCAGTATCTCAAAATATTAGAATATTTCCTAAGATCAATCAAAAAATGGATTTGCAAAGCAGAGAAGTTCAAGTTCTTTAAATTATGTTCATTTATGCACTCAATACTTGGTCGGCAGCACATATTACAGCAAATTCCTTGCTCCTAGCACAAATCACAGCATCAGTAAAGTGTGACATGTAAGCGATCAGCCCGTGGCACTGCTGAGGCACTATTGAGCCTTCAGATCATCTGTATATTGTTGGATCGACTGTTTCTCATCTTTCTCTTGAAAATATCCCATAGATTTTCTATGGGGTTCAGGTCAGGCATGTAGGGATGGACATTTAATGAAAATCAAATGCAAATATTCTAATATTTTGAGATACTGGATTTTTTGACTTTCATCAGCTGTAAGCTCTAATCATCAAAATTAAAACAAAAAAACTTTAGAAATGTTTTACTTTACATGTAATAAATCTAGAATATATAAAGGTTTCAGTTTTTTAAATAAGTTACAAACAAAAAATTTACTTTTTCACGATATTCTAATTTTTTGAGATGCATCTGTATATAAACCCCAACACCACTTTTGCCTTGTTTTCTGTTTAATGGAAAAATATTTGAATTTTCATCTCAAAATATTTTTAAATGCGGTTTAACAAGTAAAGTCATAACGATGATATCTTTGTAAACCATTAGCTAATGATTAATTAAAGCAGACAGCTGAAAGTTAAAATGCATGGCTTTAACCCACTGTGGTAAGTAACACATGAATTCACACTATGAGTTAATGCAATATGTTATTAGGGAATTAATACATTATGACACATTTAACTAATAACAATTAATAGATTACTTAATCTATGAATCATATAGAATGTTCATGTGTTTCTGATGCAGTAATTAATAATAAATGGTTCAGTTCTTCATAAGTTATTAACTCATGATTATCTCTGCATTAGTTAAGCGTAAATTAATGCATATTTGTGCACCCGTATTGTAAAGTGTTACCAATTTCTTTGTATTAAAAATTATCTTAACATATGAACCCCAATACCCCAAGGGCTAGGCTTTTATCTTTTAAAATAATTAAAAGTAGATAGAAAAATAACAGAGAACTGTTAGAGGGTCAAGTTTGTTGTTGTTGTTGCACGCCACTGTAATTGTATATACATGAGGTCATAGTCATATTATGTTGGCTAAACAAACTGCTAGATTGGTTATTTGACCATTTCTAGTTCGCTGAAAATAATCTTCCCATCACTAGTATGTGCATTATAAATAATAATAATAATAATAATAATAAAGTTATTATTACTATTACAATGATTATATCAAATTTGAATAAGGAAATAACAGTTAATTAAAATAAGTTAATTAAAATAGTAAAGATGACAAGTGAATGTCATGTTAAAAGTTTCTAGAGCTAGAAAAGTACACTCAAAAAAATGATTTGTTGGACTTACTTAAAAAAAGACTGTCAAGTGGTTCCACGCAACTACGTTGAGTAATTTGTACAAGTAACAATTTAGTTGTATGAACAAAAAGAATTCAAGTAAAGCTGACAAAATTTTTTGAAGTAAATACAAATCATTTGAACTTGTCACTGTTACATATTGATTATATGTGATGTTTACTTAATAATTTTATGTTACATTTGTAAAAGTTTATTACGTAAAGTGAACTCATTTATTAATTTAATTTACCTTATTACCTTATTAATTATTTGCTGTATGAGTGCAAGTAAAAAAAAAAAAAAAATTGATGTCAAGCATTTTTTAGAAATAAAATGCATTTATTTTCTTCTAAAGGTCTTACAATGAGCAAATTGTAATCATTCTCAGTTCAAGATAGGTAACAACATTCTTGTCAACAGAAAAAGTTCTTCCCAAGGTCTTGTGATGTAATACAGATTCATGCTGTATATGACACTCAAATGCAGAGCACAAGCCTAGGTGACATCTCCATGCTTCTGCACTTTTAGTTGATTCCAAAACCTGATCGAGGGTCACAGACCAGGTTTGATGATGTAAATTCCAATGGCTGTATTAGTCACGTCTCTTTCAGCATTCACAAAGTCCTAAAAGGCATGAAAACAGTAAAGCTGTTCAGTAATTTTCATTACACCAACAAATGCAGGTTGCAAATTTAACATCACTTAGCAATACATCCAGTAAAAGCAAAGATTCTGAGAATTATGTATCCACAGACCTTAGTCAGGTCATATTAATTTTAGACAGGAATAAATAGGGCTGTAAGTATAGGTTACAGTGCATTCAATGAACTGTACTGTTGTTTAACAACATACATTTTCAAGCTGAAAAAAAAAAAAAAAAACTTTCAGTGGACACAAACTCCATGAAACTCCAAACTCCAGTTTTAAAAGTTGTCAGTTTTATGCAGGACCTTTATGCAGTGTGTAATTGTAAAAACTGTAAATCCATCCCTTACAGTCTAATTTTCATGGTAAATTCAATATGCCATCTAACCTGACTAAGGTCTATTGTCTGTGCCTTAATGTTTTACATCCACGTGTCGCCTAATCTGACACTGGATTTCAAGGTACAACAAAGCAATCAACAATCACTAAAACTACAACTGCTACCATGTTAGTTACTAAGCTACTCAGGTTTAAGTGTTTAATTAAAAAGTACTGTATATACAACAACAAATATATATATATATATACACATAAATATAATTTGTTGTTGTTCTTGCACTATACAGTTTTTTGTATTATCTAGTGTTCAAAAGAATGCCTGAGAACACTTACTGTATACTCCTTCATGAGGATTTCATAGTCTTCATTAAACGACAATTCACCCAAATTTTTTTTTCCTTATTTACTCACCCTCACCCTCCAAACATGTATGATTTTCTTTCTTGTGTTGAACACAAAAGATATTTTAAAGAACGTTGGTAACTAGACAGTTGACAGTAGCCAACGTATTTTTTTTATTTCCATACTATAGAAGTCAATTGCTGTCTGTTTACCAACATTCTTCAAAATATCTTCTTTTGTGTTCAACAGAAGAAAGAAAATCATACAGGTTTGGAATGACATGAGGGTGAGTAAACAATGACAAAGGTTTGGGTGAACTATCCCTTTAAGATGCACAGATCCAAATTGAGTCGGTATTGTTCTGTGGAAAAAAATTAAGAACAGACAAAATTACAATTCACCATGCCAAAGTGAAAACAAGCATCATATCAAAAACAGATATTACAAACCTTCTTAGTGACAGCCATTAGTTTACACATGTTCCGTCCTGCAACTCATTTATTGGTAGATGCTGGCCAGTTTACTTCTGTATCCACCCAGGGTTTGTCTATATCAGTTGAGTGATGGTAATTCAAGTAAACTCAGCAGCAATCTAGAGATTTAAAAGACATAACACAACACTGAGGATATCTTTCATTTTTAAATTTACATTCAGGGATATTCAATGAAATCTGAAGACAAAAAGCAATTAGGCTACCTCCACATGGGCTTGAACAGCTAAATAGAACATCGTAAACACTAGTATCCTTAGCATATGAACGATTAAGATACATTCCATGTTAATTCCATATTATATAGTGCATGGGAAACAATTACTGTGACCAAATTAGCCATGTGTTAATCTAACATTATAGTGCTTCAAAAATTGCCATCTAGTTGACACTGTTATTTTGCAGTCCTTACATTGCCACATGCTTGTTTTGAGAGAGAAACACGAGTTAGCATAACTGACTAAAATGGAAACATACTAGAGAATGAAAATGTAGCCTGTATGGAACAGATTAGCATTGCCAGGCACCAAAATATACTATAACTTTAATAAAAACCCTTTGTGCAGACTTAAATCACTTTTTCAAAGCAGTATTTATCAGGATGGTAAAGAATTTAATTCATACCTGACAAGCAGAGTCACCCACATCTTTTCCTGGTTTGTCTGTCTTCTGTTGCAGCTACGGTGCACCTAAAGGTCCATCCTACAACGTTTTACTAATTTGTGCGTTTCACTCAGCATTGTTAAGTTGACTGAACAAACACTTCTTAAGTAAAGCTAACAGTGTTAGCTTTTTGTAGAAACCACTCAGTTATGTTAAGTTGACTGAACAAACACTTGTTAAGCAAAGCTGACAATGTTAGTTTTTTGTAGAAACCACTCAGTTATATTAAGTCCATGGCGTTACATGCATTTTTTAAGTAATGTTAACATGGATGTATAGAGTGAAACTAACGACAGTGAAAGTTCGTATTTATATCTAAAGTACTGTAATAAATGAAGGTTGTGAAGATCAGAGTATAGGGAAAGAAAACCCCAAAAGAAATACAATATTTGCAGAGGCTATTCATGTAAATACGTTAATTGACTTGATAATACTGTATATAAGTTAATTTCCTTTTCAAAAACCAAAACCAAATGTTGTATTTTACTGAATTTACATTTATGAATGTGAAATTTAGCAAAATATTATCTTAACTGTAGGGGGCTCCAAACTCCAAAGCAAAAAAAAACACATGCAAACCAGAAGTGAGCTCAACCTGACAAAACCTCGAAACTAGATATCAGTGTCTCCTTTTGAACTTATAAATTCGATATAATTCCCGAAATCAATATCCAATATACAATTCCATATTAATATAATTACTGAAATTCAATATACAATTCCTGAAGTTTTTCAGTCCCACAAAAGCAAACAAAATGTAAGTACTAACCTGATGTCAAAAACAGCAGACAAAAAAATAGACAGTTTTAGTCTTTTGAAAACCTCCAAAAAGAAACACACTACTAATATCTAAAAAAATATAATGAAATAACTGTGAACTGAAATGTTTTATTTAATCATAAACGCTGGTATTTTGCAATAGTCTTGTAGTTAGTTAATTTGTCCAGCATGTTAAAATGCTAATTTTCTTCTGCACTGTGATGTACATCAAGGTGAAACTGATTATCAAAAAATAAAAACACTGGGCCTTGGTTCTATCCATTGGTTGTTGACTGGATGGAGGCACATCGTTGAAATTGCAGTCGATTGTAAGAAACATCTAGCAAACATAATTTAAATTAAAAATGACAATGTAAAAAAAAAAAAACGTTCCTATTTTATATATGATATGGTTTTCATAGTGTTTTTTTTATTTTGTGAATGCTTAAAAATCATGATTGAGGTTTCACATTGCATATAAAAAATGAACAAGCAAATATGTAAAATAGTTCACAAGCGTTTGACTGCACACAATTTGTGTGGAGTCGGGGTCAAGGTGAAGCCCACCGCTGGAGTGAGATCCAGATCATCTTCAGACACTCCAGGAGGAGGAGTGAAGCGGAAATGCTGAAGAAGGGAGGTGAAGAACAAGAAGAGCTCCATCCTGGCCAAACTCTCTCCAAGACAAGCCCTGCGGCCTGAGAGAGAGAGGGAGAGAAGGTCACAAACCTCTACGCATCAGATAGGATAGCAAAATCTATCAAAATGTGTTTCCTTTCACCAGGACAAAGAAACAAAAGTCAATCAACTTTAGTCTGAGACCATTTAAGAAGGATATTTCATGAATAAAGAAGACAATCAAACCCTGTGTGAATAAAAACAGTACCTGCAGAGAAGGGCAAAAAGGCATCTTTCTTCACAAATCGCCCCTGCTTGTCCAGGAAGTGTTCGGGGTTAAAGGTGTGGGGTGTTTCCCATTCATCCTCATCGTACAATACAGACATTAGAAGAGGAAATATACATGTGCCCTGCTCAAGAAAAAACATAGCATCTTAGTGTTTTTTTTTTATAAAAAGGTGAATATTTTGTGCATTTGAAAATGTATTTTCATTCACTTGGTGGAAATGGTGTCATGTAGAGGAAAACTGTGTTTGTACTAGGAATTGTTTCTGTGTTTTATATTATTTTACAGTACGCTAACCTTCTTGATAAAGTATCCATTGAAGTGAACGTCACAGCTGGTCTTATGGGGGATACTCATGGGTACTATGTCAGCAAATCTCTGGGTTTCATGGATCACAGCGTCTGTATACGGTAAGTTCTTCCTGTCCTCTGTAACCGGTTGCCGTCCACCGATCACCTGGTCAATTTCCTTCTGAACCCGATCTGCAAACATATCACACTTTAAATTTCACTTTTTTTTTACTCAGTCCACCAGAATAAGATATGCTACACATCTAAAGTATACTTAACAAGTCAAACACAGAGCAGTGAAAATAGAAAATGTTGTTGACTTGTTGGTAAAGACTCACTGATAAATATTCCAAGTTCAGTACAGGTTCAGCTCAATTTTTGGTCTAATGTTGATCACCACAAAAGTTATTTTCACTCATCCCTATTTTCCTTTATAAAAAGTGAATACGATGCTCTCATATGGTGATGCATTGCTGCCACACATATTATTTTTTCCACTGAATTATGCTGAAATAACGAGATGTCATGTCATTAAAATTATTATTTTTATATAATTATTATTTTTATATTTAATTTAATTATTATTATCTCATTAAAACAACATCTTTTCTCGTTAAAACAACATTTGGTAACACTTCAGAATACAGTTCCTTCATAAGTGAATAACTACACAGAAATAAATGACTAATGCACTATTAACATTCTAGTAACTACACTCTAAACCCGGCTAAGTTGAATTTACTTAAAAAACTTAAGGAAACTGGTTGCCCTAAAAAATGTAAGTAACGTTTACTGCAAAACTTGAAGTAATCATTACTTAAATATAAGAGTCATTTTAACAACCATTTTAAGTTGAATTTACTTAAAAAACTTAAGGAAACTGGTTGCCCTAAAATATTTAAGTAATGTTTACTGGAAAACTTGATGTAATCATTACTTAAATATAAGAGTCATTTTAACAACCATTTTAAGTTGAATTTACTTAATGCTTTTAATTTATCTAATTACTCCATTCCTCTAATAGGTACTCACTGACTCCCAGAGTGCATTGCGACATGAATAAATTATGCAATTGCTTTGCTTTACTGTTGTTGTTTGTATTTGTCAATTTCATTTGCTGTCTTGTGTCAGTAGTAGCACAACAAAAAACAAACAAAAAAAAGCTCATAAAATGGTTATTGATACAGTTAATAAAAATAAATAAAATTGAGTTGTTACCATTGTTGTGATTCACACGCTGAATGTTGAAGTCTGTGTGTGACTCAGGCACATTACCCCAAATATTAAAAGATTGTATCAACACAGATACAAGCTTCTTGTAGTGTTTATAAAAAATAGAGAAACAATAAAATTGTAAAAGATTATTAATCAACATGAAAAGTATGCAATCTAATTATTTAATTAAAATATAGGTCACCTTCTAAAAGCGACTTATTTATTACTTTTCTTTCTTTGAAATCAAAGAACTCTGATTTCATGTTGCATTGCTGCAACAATAGAAAGAAAACTATAGTAATATAAACAAAGTTCCAAATGCCCAACCAAAAGTAACACTATTCACTATAATGGTGAGTATAAAAAAAAAAAAATTGTGATGTTCTCTCTAATATTTCAGTTGTATTGAAAATTCAACATTCAAGATGACTTTGGGAAATGAGTGAATTCAAGTAGTGAAAGAAAGATGTGAGTGAAAAGTCTACTAAAAATTGCCCATCTCAAAAACTTTTTCTTCTTCTTCTGTTGTTATGTTGCACATTAGCAACATATTAGTGCACTGCTGCCTCTCACTGGTTTATTAATGTCATTGGTTTCTTTGTGGATACTTGGATATTTTAAGTAAACATCACTCAAAGCAAGTAAGTAAATTGTTTTATTTGCCTTGAAAGTAGCTGTAACTTAATAAAACCTAGTAAGTATAGTAACTAAGTAAAGATAACTAATTGTAACTAAGTAAGGTAAACTATTGGGTTTTACAGTGTACTACTACTGACTAATAAGAAACTCTGATTAACAAATCAGTAAGTAATAGTGCTCGGCTGAAAGTAGTGAAGTGAAGATCATGGTAAATCACTAGTAATGTCTCAGGTAATACCAAATACTTCAGAAGGAATTACAAATTTTTTGCATCCATATTCTAAAGTGAAGATCATGATAACTATAGTACAATCTATAGTAGTAATGACTGAAATCATTGTAAGCTATTGAGGTATGTGTAAGGTTTTGGATAGTAATGACTCAAATGTTACTACAACCTTCTAAAGGAATTACTAATTATTTGGATCCATATTCAAAGTGAAAATCATGGTAACCTACTAGTAATGACTAAAATGTTACCAAAGCCATTGGAAGTATGACTATCCAGAACCTTACAAAAACCTCAATAGTTTTAAATGATTTTAGTCGTTTCTAAGGAGTTATCATGATCTTCACTTTAGAATACGGACTTAAATAATTAGTAATTCCTTCTGAAGTATTTGGTAATACCTGAGTCATTACTAGTGGGTTACCATGATCTTCACTTTAGAATTAATTATACATTTTGCATTATTTACATTAATTATGAACATGTATATAGTAGTTCTTTGTAGTTATCTGGGAGATATGAAAAAAAAATTACTGATTAGCTAATAGTGAACTGCCACGTTCAACTGAGTGCTATGACTTACTGATTCGTTAATCGGAGTTTCTTGTTAGTTAATAGTAGCTACAAGAATGTTAATAGTGCATTAGTCATTTGTTCCTGTGTAGTTACTCATTAATGAGAGAACCGTATTCTAAAGTGTCACCCAACATTTTTCTCTTAACTCATTAAAATGACATCTTTTCTCGTTAAAACAACAAATCTTTCTCTTAACTTCTTATGACAAGAAAAGATGTCATTTTAACAACATCTCGTTATTACGAGAAAATATGATGTTTTAACTAGAAAAAAAATGTAATTTTAACGACATCTCGTTATTATGAGAAAGGATGTCTTTTAACAAGATATGTCTTTTTAACAATATGACATCTCATTATTTCGAGAAAAGATGTCATTTTAACAAGATAATTGTCATTTTAATGACATAACATTTCGTTATTACAAGAAAAGATGTCATTTTAACAGCATAACATCTCGTTATTATGAGAAAATATGTCATTTTAATTGAGAAAAATGTCATTTTAATGACAAATCACGTTATTACGAGAAAAGGTGTTTTACTGAGAAAAGATTTAGTTAAAACAACATATCTCATTATTACGAGAAAAGATTCAGGTTTAATGGTAATTATGTCGTTTTAAAGACATAACATCTCGTTATTACGAGAAAAGATGCCTTTTTAACAATAATTATGTAGTTTTAAAGAGAAATGATGTTGTTTAAACAAGAAAATATTTAGTTAAAACAACATCTCATTATTACCAGAAATAATGTCATTTTAACGACAACATCTCGTTATTACGAGAAAAGATGATGTTTTAACTAGAAAAATGTCATTTTAACGACATCTCGTTATGAGAAAATGTTTGAAAAATCTTTTAACAAGATATTTGTCTTTTTAACAACATGACACCTCGTTATTTTGAGAAAAGATGTAATTTTAATTGAGAAAAATGTCATTTTAATGATAAATCTCGTTATTACGAGAAAAGCTGTTTTATTGAGAAAAGATTTAGTTAAAACAACATCTCATTATTACAAGGAAAAATGCCTTTTTAACAATAATTATGCCGTTTTAAAGAGAAAAGATGTCATTTAAACAAGAAAATATTTAGTTAAAACAACATCTCATTATTAGCAGATAAGATGTCATTTTAATGACATAACATCTTGTTATTATGAGAAAACGACATTTAAACAAGATTCACTTAAAACGATATAACACCTTGTTATTACGAGAAAAGACGTCATTATAATCACATAACATCTGGTTATTACGAGAAAAGATGTTGTTTTAACCAGAAAAGATTTAGTTGAAACAACATAACATCTCGTTTTTATAAGAAAAAAATGCCATTTTAACAATGATTATGTCGTTTTAAAGACATAATGTCTCATTATTTTGAGAAAAGATGTCGTTTTAACAACATAACATAGTGTAACATAGTTATTACAATAAGACGTCATTTTAACAAGAAAAAGATTCCGTTTTAAAGACATATCTTGTTATTATGAGAAAAGATTTAGTTAAAACAACATCTCATTATTATGAGAAAAGACGCTGTTTTAACGAGAAAAGATGTTGTTGAAATGACATAACATTTCATTATAATGACATAATTAAGTGGAAAAAATAATATGTGTGTGGCAGCAATGTGTCACCATACTTTTAAATGAGGGCCATATTTTATAATGTTATAAAGCACCCTCCATTAATTGTTCTAGGTATTGTTTGAGCCGTAAGTAGCCATTTATATAACATGCTTTTACATATAGAAATGCATTAGACACTTCCAAACAAGCGCAATGGTCAAGATGTTAGCCTAGCGCATATTTCCATATAAAAACAATATAAAAGCAACCCAGTTGAATGCAAAAACACAGGTTAATTTTTAAAGAACACTTTAAACTTGCGTTATTTCGTCATTCTGCTGCCCTCCGTGAAAAAAGCAAAACACATTCTGAAACACATATCTAAAACTGTTGAAATAATCACTTTTACAGTTGTTTTACACGTTGTCCTGGCGACAAAGCTCTTTTTTTTTTCTTTTTTTTTTTTTTGTTTGTTTATAAGAAATTGAAATTAATTTGGTGTGGAAGTTATGTATTTACTTATTTATTTACACAAATGCCACTATGAACCCAGAATGTTTCAAGAAAACATGAAAATATTCCATCTAACTGTAATAATTCTATCATACCCTGTATGTGTGGATATTTGGCCATAAGCAGCAAGCCCCAGCGCAGTGCTGTGCTAGTAGTGTCCGTACCAGCGGCGAACAGGTTTCCGACTGAGAAAATAAGGTTCTGCTGGTTGAAAAGCGAATTCTTCTCTCCAGATTCCTGACCAGATGCTAGATTAGATTGGATATGTATAGAAAAAAAAAAAAAAAAAAAAAAAAAAAACAAGAGTGTTCAAATGTACCTAAATAAATACCTCTGCATTCTGCATGCGGACGAGGAAGGAATCCACAAAGCCTCTGAGATCCTGTGGGTTCAGTGTTTCACGTAAACCGCTCACCAGCTCTGATATCTCTTTGATATCAAGAGCTAGGTGTTTCATGAGTAGTCTCCAATTCTTGAGCCATGGACCCAAGAAAGGGAACATGTTGTAGAGCTGGAGAACAAAAACCAGATGTTTCCACCACCACAATGCAATACTATATGCCACTGTAAACCACAGATTGTATTTATATCACATGGGAACCTGCACGGTCGCTGTTCCGCTCAGCCTGATGCTCTCATTGGCTCGATCCACCATATTTCGTAGCTGAGGGTCTGTATACTCGAACCTGCGTCCGTACACAATGGAACAGATGACACTCGAGGCAGCGTAGTTCATCAGCTGTGTGGTTTCAAAAGGCTTTCCTATAAAAAAAACAGGCCGTGGTGTTCAGTCCATTTGCCAACTCCATCGCTGTATTTTTCTCCACATGGTTTTCTGTAAGACTTACGTAACTGTCTCTTTATGATAAATCATCTATTGTATCATTTTTCATTGGTGAAAACATCAGCTAAATTAATAAATGTACTTAACCTTCAAACTTCTCAAACTCCTCTTGTAAATGGCATGTTTCCTCTATGATTTTCTCTTCAATTTTTTTCTTCCCCATCCCGAAGTCTCGTAAATTGGTGAGAGCAAACCGTCTCATTTCTCTCCAACTCTCTCCATTGGCAGATATAATGCCTACAAAGATATACAAAGAATAATATTCAAAGCATAAATGTAAATGCAAATGTTGTAACTCAAACAGTCAATCATGGTCTCCAAATTCATCTGCATGATTAACAAGTGGGATTAGGATATTAAGTAAAGATCAGGATATTGAGTAAAGATCATGTTCCATGAAGATATTTTGTAAATTTCCTACCGTAAATATATCAAAACTAATTTTTTGATTAGTAATATGCATTGCTAAAAACTTCATTTGGACAACTTTAAAGGCGATTTTCTCAATATTTTTGATGCAGCCTCAGATTCCAGATTTTCAAAAAGTATTGTCCTATCCTAACAAACCATACATCAATGGAAAGTTTATTTATTTTTATTTATTCAATAAAAAAAATTGACCCCTATGACTGGTCACGTATATCTGTTAAAAGAGACCAATTGGTTAAAAATTTGATCAGAAAGGTACATGTGGTTTTAAAAGGAAACTCAAACATCATTTGAGTGATGAAAATCAGACTCATCATTTGAAAAGCAGCAAAATTCTGATGCCAGTGTGAAAGGGAACCCCGGGTATTAAGACTTGTATTGCTTAATATAACTGAAATATGTCGTAGAAAACCCATGAAAGACATGTTATTTAAAAGAATCCACATTGTTTTATACATATTTTGGACTATGGGGGGGCGCCATTATTTCGATGATGTAATATGGTTGCACTGGGTGAACTACTGGCACTACCTGTTGCTATTTTTACCCCAACACAACTCAGAATAAGGAACTAAGAAAATAAAATACTGATACGGTGCCACGTACAATGCGGCTTTTGGTTGTAATTTTCAGTCAGAGGGCAACAAGAGAAGTAATGTAAGTCTTCACTGCTTTCCTAGCAATAAGACGAGGAGAAAAAAATGGGAAGATGCCTGTGGGCAAATAAAACTTCCTAAGACCTGTGTCTTTGTTCTCTCCACTTTAGCCCTGATGCCTTTGAGGCTTTTAGTAGACCAACAAGTAGATAAACGGCAGAGACAAGAAGCGCTAGATGCCATCCTGGCAGGATGTAAACATGTCGACGCTTGTCAAGTCATGGATTTCATTCAATATCCGTGTGCATTTAAACTTTTTGTGGGGAAAATCGAAATCTTGTGCTTATATCCATCGTCACCCGTAAGCTCTTTCAGCAGTTGTGCTCAACGTATCAATTTTTTTTCTGAGTTGTTTTGCACAAAAAATAGCAACAGGTAGCGCCAGTAACTCAACGAGTACAGCCATTTCACATCATCAAAATAATGGTGCCCCCCATAGTCCAATATATGTATAAAACAATGTGGATTTTTTAAATGATGAAAATCTTTCATGGGTTTTCTACTACATATTTCAGTAAGAGACATCATTTATGATATATTAAGTCATACAAGTCTTAATAACCAAGTCCAAAAGTGTCCAAAATCTGTTTGTGACCACTGTATGTAACTTATTGTATAAAAAAAAAAAAACCTTTAAGTATATACTTGTCAGGAAACTGGGGTGATCTTACCATGACCTTTAGTGAAATCATGGAACAGTGGCATGATTTCTCGGTCTCCAAATTCATCTGCATGATTAACAAGTGCTTGCTTCACTGTTTTGTAGCCGGCTAGCACAACCACTTTTTTTGGACCAAAGTAGACAGTGAACACTGGGCCGAACTGCTTTGCCATCTGACGAAGATTAAAAGATTTTAAAGGAGTAGTGGTAAAAAAGTAGGCTCCAAACTTTATTTGACTTAATTCTGTAGAACATAAAATTACATTTTTTGGAACATTTTTGTCCATACAATCTCAGAAATAAAGGTATAAAAACTGTCACTGGAGTGATACCTTTTCAAAAGATACACCTTTGTTCCTAAAGGATCCATATTTGTACCTAAACTATACAAGCATGTACCTTTTCAAAAGGTACTGCCCCAGTGACAGCTTTTGTACCATTTTTCTTGAGAGTGTATAATGGAAGTCAATTGCATTCAATGTTGTTTGGTTCTTCAAACTATTTTCTTTTGTATTCCACAGCTTAAAAAAAATGATGACAGAATTGTAATTTCGGGGTAAAACATGACATTTTCTTTCTATGAAAAACAGAACTGTGCTCTGTAAAAACTCACCAGGCAGGTTTGTCAACATGTTGAGGCTCTTTACTGATAAATCAATAAAAACAAAGCAGAACCGGTTGCCCAGTAGGAGCGATCTCATTCATCCTTACCTCAAACAGGCTCAAGTACGGTTTGTTGACATCCAGCATTAGCAGATTTCCCAACAGTGGCAACGGTTTTGGCCCTGGAGGTTCGTTTTTGTCTCTCTGAGACCTGAAGAACAGGAGATAAACAGCTAAGAACAGAAGCAAGCAGCAGATTAATGTTCCCGTGCTGGAAACCTGAAGAAGTACTTCCATGAAAGCCATGTTCTCAGAACGATACCCATAAGACCTTAAGGTATGTGCTGTTTAAATGCAGCACAGATATAGTGGGAGTGGCTACACTTAGTCTTGGAGGTGGAGACTGTCAAAAACTAGGACACAGTCCAATGTTGTTGCAGATACACAGTAGATTACAGTTAAAGTAACAGTTCGCTAAAAAATGTTTTTTGAAAACATATTTTTTATGTATACCACTTTACATTTGAAAACCCAAATTAACCCTGATCAAATGATCATCAAATTGTCTATTTTTAAAAACACTGAAATTGCTTTTTTTATTTTTAAATTACAATTACAATCTACAGCATATGTGACCATGGATCAGAAAACCAGCCGTAAGGGTCAATTTATTGAAATTAAGGTTTATGTGTCATCTGAGAGCTGATAAATAAGCTTTCCATTGATGTATGGTTTGTTAGGATAGGACAATATGTAGCCGAGATACAACTATTTGAAAATTAGTTGAAAAAGTTGTCCAAAGTCTAAGTTCTTAGCAATGCATATTGCTAAACAAAAATGAATTATTGATATATTTACAATAGGAAATGTACATTATATCTTCACGGAACATGATCTTAACTTCACATCCTAATGATTTTTGGCATAAGAGAAAAAATTGATCATTTTGACCATTCCAATGTATTGTTGGCTATTGCTACAAATATACCTGTGAAACTTATGACTGGTTTTGTGGTCCAGGGTCACATATATGTTTTCAGTAATGATTAAATAAAATTACTCAAGATCTAGCAAAAAGGGAGGAAGTGTTTTTCTGCATAGATGCAAAAAATATATATTTTCAGAGAATGTATCGTGAAGTTTATTAACTCATTGGCAGTTTTGTTTCTTATAAACGTAACTGTGTTCAGTCTTTTTACACAATTGTGCCTCTCAAGTAAATTAATCATGGAGCTTGGAGATCAGAAGTTTAGATTTTTGCATGAAAACAAGCTTTAAAAAGCTGATTAAGTAACATTTGTTAAATTATCTTTAATCTTACAGCACAAGAGGCATTTACATTTTGTGCATTTACTCAGAACAAGAAAAATCATTTTACTTAAAATGATGTAAAATATGACTGTCAGATATCAGGAGCGTCTGATCGCACACAGCTTATGTGGCGACGGATTCAAAGTCACTCCGACTACTCCTTTGAGATCCAGATCATCTTTAGACACTCCAGGTGGAGTTGTGAAGCGGTAGGTCTGAAGGAGGGAGGTGAAGAACAGGAAGAGCTCCATCCTGGCCAAACTCTCTCCAAGACAAGCCCTGCGTCCTGAGAGAGAGGGAAAATGTGTTTAATTACAATTCAAATGTGTATTTTGACCATACCTGATTTGACCATACCTGCAGAAAAGGGCATGAAAGCATCTCTCTTGACAAATTGCCTCTTCTTATCAAGGAAGTGTTCTGGGTAAAAGCTGTTTGGTTTTTCCCATTCACTTGGATCCTTCAAAACAGACGTCAGCAGAGGAATTACAGTGGTGCCCTAGAAAATGGAAAGAACCTTAATGTTTAAGATGCACATGGTTTGCACATATTTAGTCTTATTTCTGACCTTTTTGATGAAGTATCCATTGAAGGTAACGTCACAGCTGGTTACGTGAGGGAGATTCATAGGTACTATGTTGGCCATTCTCTGAGTTTCATGAATCACAGCATCTGTATACGGTAATTTCTTTCTGTCTTCCACCACAGGCTGACGTCCACCGATGACTCTGTCAATCTCCTCCTGAACTCGATCTGCACACAAATGCAAAAAAAATGCATTTGTTTCTTTGGACGACACTGAATTCAGCATTGAGAAAAAACTTGACCAGACTGTGTTTTTACCCTGTATATGAGGGTATTTGGCCATAAGCATCAAACCCCAGCGCAGAGTCGTTCCTGTGGTGTCAGTACCAGCGACAAACAGATTTCCCACCGTCATGAGAAGATTCTCATGGTAAAAGTATGAGTCCTTTTTGCCCGATTGCTGACAAGTAAAAATAGTGAGGAAAACTAAATATTACAAAGTACTTCATTGATTATAATTAATTCAAAATGTTCAACTAAACTTGCAATGATTTTATTCTGAATATGAAAAAATAGAGAACAGCTGCTGATTACTTGTATTTCTATGCCAAATGGTGATTTTCATACCTCATCGTTCTGTTTGCGTATGAGAAAGGAGTCGACAAACCCTCTGCGGTCATGTGGATTCAGAGTCTCCTGCAGTCCAGTAATCAATTTCACAATTTCTGCTCTATTTTTCAGCAAATTCCTTATAATAGTCCTTTTGCTGTTCAGGAATGGACCCAACCATGGAAATATATTGTATAGCTTGTAAGTACGTATTTAAAGGGAGGAAAGAAAGATATACATGTAAATATAGTATTAAAGTCACCAAATAATTTCTGGTTAACATATAAATAATACTTCTATACCATCATAGATGCCGATCCAGCAACCCGAACATTTTCGTTTGCCCTGTCGACCATTTGAGTGAATTGAGGATCTGTGTATTCAAATCTGCTGCCGTACACGATAGATGAGATGATGTTTGACACAGCGTAGTTCACAGGCTGTGTCGTGTCGAAGGCTTTTCCTGTGAAGAGCAAACAACAAACCATCTCTCAATGGATCTTATAAACTAAGAGCATGATTGCATGTGTGTGTCTCAGCTTGTACCTTCAAACTTATCAAATTCTCCTTTCAGATACTGAATTTCCTCAATGATTTTCTCTTCACTTCCTCTCTTGCCCATCCCAAAGTCTCTCAGGTTGCTGAGAGCGAAGCGTCGCATCTCTTTCCAGCTTTCTCCATTGGAAAAGAGGATCCCTGATCAACACAAAACCAAATTAATAAACCAGATTAGGATTCAACACATTTGGGTGGTAAATTATAAACTGATTTCAATGCAAACACTGCATTACCATGACCGTCATTAAGTATCCTGAATCCTGGTGTGATATCTCGCTCTCCGAACTCATCCGCATAGTTCACAAGAGCTTCTTTAACGGTTTTGTATCCAACTAAGACCACCATTTTTTTGGGGCCCAAAAACACTTGGAATATGTTCCCGTAGGTTTTAGACAGCTGAAGGACGCAGAGAAAGACATTTATGAACAAATCCCAAAATGTTCAGCTACTATCACTGTTAAAATGCATTTAAATCAAGTTCTCACCTCACAAAGGCTGTCAAAGGGTCTTGTGAGGTCAAGAGTCAGCAGGTTCCCCAAGAGCGGCAGTGGTTTGGGTCCCGGTGGCTCTTTCCTTTCTTTCTGAGATTTGGAGTCACAGGAAAGCCGATATAACACGAGTAACAACAGAAGAGCTCCCAGTAATGTACCCGCGATAGGAAAATACAGCAGAGACTCAACAACAGCCATTTTTCAGTGCTGCACAGATGCTCTGCTTGCAATACGTACATGTGGGAGGAACCTCAAGTAAATCCAGGGAGAATTCATCATTGCAAACAAAGTAACCATGTGAATATAGAGCTGTATTGTTACATCAGCATCTAGGCATCTATGCCATTCTTCAGTGAATCAAAAAAAATAAAATTTAAATACTAAAACCATAAAAGCAAGTATGCAAGTTAAAAAAATAATGTTAAAAAATGAAGACAATTTAAGCAAACCTGAACACTCACAATGATTTGCAGACAGTGTTTCTGACTGGCTAAAAAGTCTGGGCCATTCTCCTGACTTCTTTTTTGTCTTAGGCTATCACTGATAATTTATTACAGCAAAATCAAAATATAAATCATAACTCTGATTCTGCTCAATTAAACCAAAGTTAACCTCTTAAACTTTATCCGTAACTTTAATGAATCAACCTAATACTAATAGTCAGTGTTGGGGTAATGCATTACAAGTAACGCAAGTTATAATCAGATTACTTTTTTCAAGTAATTAGTAAAATAACTTTTTAATTTACAAGGAAATATCGGAGTTACTTTTTCAAATATGTAATGACAGTTTTCACATTTATTGACTGACAGCTTTCCTGTCCCCATGATGAGAGAAATCGGGAGTAAGTGTAGAGGCGTTTTGTGAGCTGTGTAAACATGATGTTTAATGCTAAATGTGAACATACATTTACTCACCTCACTTGCACAAAACAGATTCAGTATTATGAATAAAAACAGTGAAATGCAAATCAAAGTATGATGCAAACCTGCAATAATTAAATACAGTGTTTTCACAATGTGTCATCAGTCAGCCATATTGGTGGCACTGAACGTAAACAATTCCACTGAACCAAACGAAACTCGCATATTTTGCTGATTATTGCTGCTGAAAATAGTCAGCTATTGCCATGTTTTGGTCTGTGCTAATTAATCGGACTAGGAAAAACATTTGGAGTACTACAGACTGCCAAAAGTTAAAACAAATCAAGGAGAAGAGTGCAAAAAACTGAGGAAAGAAGGCGTTTGTAAGTGGCCAAACCGAACCAGAATTTCCAGGGCAAGAAACTTGACAACATTTGTGTAATTTCCGGTCAGGTAGATGAAATATCAGGCTAATATCTTAATTAATACTGCTCGTACATATCTTTACAACCTATGAACTTTAGTTTGATAAAATATGGCACCTTTTCCTGCTTACTAAGTTCTTCTCTATATGATTTAGCAGCTTCCAAACGTTTTTTTCCATGGGTTTCGACAGCATAAATTAGCAGAACAGTGTATTCAGTAGCACGTTCAGAGCAATCCATGCTGTTGCTTACATTTGAGTATCACCAATATGGCCGCGCATCCAACTGACCAAATCGTGATGTAAGTGCAAACCCTCTACAATATGTGTTAAAAGGCATGTATCCTTTAAGGAATTAATACCATTTTATTAACCAATGTCTTTGCTGCTGACCTTCGACAATCTAATTCAACCATACTAATAGGCAAAACTAACCTTTGGTATAAAAGGGTATTTAGATTTGCCAAAAACAGAACTTTTTTGTACTAAAAACAAACATGTAAGCCCAGCCCAGAAGTAAACGTAATGCATTACTTCTCATAAAAAAGTAACTTAACTAATCACATTTTTATAGGGAGTAATGCAATATTGTAATTTTTAAATTTTGAAAGTAACTTTCCACAACACTGCGTAATACTCACACAGCTTTGAACGGTGTTACTTGCATTCAGGACATAAGTGATCACTTAAAAAACATTAATCTGGGAT
This sequence comes from Labeo rohita, assembly GCF_022985175.1. Taxonomy (NCBI): domain Eukaryota; kingdom Metazoa; phylum Chordata; class Actinopteri; order Cypriniformes; family Cyprinidae; genus Labeo; species Labeo rohita. The sequence continues at coordinate 1,230,961 of NC_066871.1, forward strand.
TTGAGTTAGTTGATTTACACACCACTTTAAATCCATGACTTTTTACGTTAAGAGTTGTTTCTCCTTTCTCCCGCTTACTGCACGACTACTACACCAAATAAACAAACACGTAAGAATGGAATATTTAGCTTAATTATTTGTATATTATCTTGACGCTTCTGCTAAGATAAATGCAGCCCATTACAATGTAACTTGCCTACAAAATAGTCGGCCTAGCAACTAGAACACTGAACAATATTAGTAATAATGAATTAATCTGAGGTTACTGCTACTGAAATCGCTTGTGAGGCACAAAATATTGCGTTTCTGTAACGAGAAAGCTCGAGTGCGCGGTGTGATACAAAACACATGAAAGTGTTGCCGGTTTTATGTACACCACTGAGCAAATGGCACCATTGACCAATCAGAATCGAGTTTGGGAAATGTTTTGTTTTGAAGATTAAGAACCTGATTTCATCAACCATTTAATAAAGAAATATACTTTAAAAATGTCAGGTTTTGTACTGTACTCTGTTCATGAAAAGTGTCACAGATATTCTGCATGCAATGAACATGTGACTGAAATGTGACAACCGGAATGGTTTTGCATAAGAAAGTTTAATAAATTAAGGCCTACCACACAAAACATAAGTATTAATAGCTTAAGATCCAGACTGAACAGAACTACCTAAGTACGTATCTACAGTAAACAAAATGTGCCATGGTATATACACTACTCAGATTTATAAACAGCCGATTTATAAACATGCTTTCATCAGATTCATTCAGTTCATTAGCAATGGTATGGTTTACTGGAGGTCACCTGTCAAGGTGAAATATATCATTTTAATGATTATATCATTTTCAAAGGCATTTTAAAGTCACAGCAAAATGGCAAAATGAGTTTTTACAACCATATCAGTTGTATTATTTTCTCTTCTTTTCAGTTACATTAAGTGCATTTACTCAAGGTAATAAAAGTAGTGCAACAACTATCCCTATTGTAGTTTTCTTCTAAGGACTGCTGATATTTTCTTCAATCAGGAGCTTCAGATCACACACAGCTTGTGTGGGGATGGATTCACAGTGACTCCTTCTATTCCTTTGAGATCCAATTCATCTCCAGGTGGAGTTGTGAAGCAGTAGGTCTGAAGGAGGGAGGTGAAGAACAGGAAGAGCTCCATCCTGGCCAAACTCTCTCCAACACAAACCCTGCATCCTGTGTTTGTGAAAGAGACAGTTGGATGGTTTGTTTAAAATGCTGTCTAGGTTGGCAACACATTATGTTTCAGGACAGAGTTAAACAGAGCTGCAGTTTCACTGTACCTGCAGAAAAGGGTATGAAAGCATCTCTCTTGACAAACTGGCCCTTCTCATCAAGGAGGTGCTCTGGGTAAAAGCTGTTTGGTTTTTCCCATTCGCTTGGATCCTTCAAAACAGATGCCAGCAGAGGAATTACAGTGGTGCCCTAGAAAATGGAGAGAAGACCAAAACCTTAATGTACATGATTTACATGCTATCTTCTCTAGGCTTTATACATATTTATTCATCTATCTGACCTTCTTGATGAAGTATCCATTGAAGGTAACATCACAGCTGGTTACATGCGGTAGACTCAAGGGTACTATGCTGGCCAGTCTCTGAGTTTCATGAATAACAGCATCTGTATACGGTAATTCCACCACTGGCTGACGTCTACCAACCTCCTCCTGAACTCGATTTGCACACAATTGCAAAATATATTTGGTCCTTTGAACTACAATAAATAAACTGAGGAAAAATCAGTTCATCATTAAGGAAATACTCTTCATAGTACTGGGTTTTTACACTGTATATGAGGGTATTTGATCATAAACATCACATTTGTCACATTTGTCACAGTCATCATAAGGTTGTTCTCGTGAAAAAAATGAGTCTTTTATGCCAGATTTCTGTCAAATGCAGTTTACAAAATGAATATCCATTCCCTTTACCAATAATTATCTAAAAAACAATTGCTTGTTTAAAAAAAGTTAATTTGAGTGCATCATTAGCCTGGAAAGGCCACGAAGATCTGAAAGCTACAAAACCAGCAGCAACAGCAAAGCTCCCAGTAATGTACCTGTGCTGGGAAACTGCAGCAGCATCTCGACAACAGCCATTTTCACTCTGAGCTTCTCAACTGATGCACTTGCACATTTATAGCCGCTGTGTAAGGGAGGGACTTAGTGTGATCCTTAAAAAAAAAGAAAGAAAAACAATCCATGAGAATAATGGGTTATAGGGTTGTGATTCTGGTGAATCATTAATGTTATTGAAGTTATTAAAATAAAACAGGATCATTATTCAGTATTATGCCATAAAAGCAAACGTTGGGGTTTAACAAAATTATTGCACCCATAATACTGTATTTACATGATTAAAACATGCTTTTTGGTTTATATAATCACTAAATATTGTGACAATTTATTTTCCCCAAAACACACAGCAAATAACAAGCAGATCTGAACTGTGATCCACAGATATACTGAGACCTATCGAAAAACCACCATAACCTCTTATGTACTGCCACCTTATACTGGAGCATCTGTGTGTTTGGATGAGTAACACCAATATATATTCCAACATATTTTATGTATATGTCTGGCTTTAAATTGCTATTATGATATTATATATTAAAAGCTTTGTAATGACTAAAGTGAAGAACATTTGCACACATTTAAACATAATTAAAACAAGATATTTAAGGCTGGAGGGATGTGGTACATGATTGGTGGTCGTTGTACAGAAGGAAGTGAGCAGAAACTGTATCTGAATCTGTTTTGAACCGAATCTGTCACAGTATGAGAACGAGAATAAGGATGTGAAAGCACCATAAAAGCGATCCATTAACTATGTGTGCCAGACCATTTAAAGCCAAACAATACCTTAAAAAAAGCAGTCACAAATAACTTTAAATAATACAACCGTGTGTAACGGTCAATGAAACATTGTTTCTGCATGTTTACATTAAAATGACATGTTTAGCATTATATATCTTATCATTTATAAGTGACTTTAAAAATTCAAACTCTTGCAAACACTTATACTGAAGTATTGTGTTGTGAACAACTCATTCAGATAATTACTAATTAATTAAAATCTAATCTATTGGCAAGAAAGTTTTACTATACAATCAAATGAAACTTTCCATTCAAACCTCATTTCTTTGCAATGAACTGAAATGAAACTCTTTTCTGTGCATTCATTGTGACATTTGACTTTAAAACACCATTATGAGTTGTGTTGCTTATCTTTTACACAAAGTTCATGAGTGCATCTTTCACCTCTGTCACACTTCACCTGGAGTGACTCCAGACCTTACTCCTGATTAATCAGGTCGGAGGCTTTAGATGTAAAACTATGTGTCATGTACACTAACTCGCCCTGATCATCAAATCAGCTCTCAAAAATGGGTCACAGATCTGTTATGAGGGTTACGAGTGTGTTAAATGCAAAAATTAAATGCATCCGATCATATAATTGTGCATTTAGGATAACTCATCTATGCAGACACTTACAACATCTTTCAAATAAATGTTAAAGGATGTACACTGAACTCTACAGTAGTATTATCTAAAAAAAAAAATAATAATCGATAAGATAGACACACTATTGCACTAAGACCACAACTTGGGACCCTAAAACACTTTGTCATTGTCATTATAAAGTGAATCAGTAAAAAGCTTGAAAAAGTTAACCTTCCTGGTGAAAAAAACAGCATATGCTGGTAGGTATGTTTTGATGCTGGTTTATGCTGGTCCTTTGCTGGTTTTTGCTGGTCATGTTGCTGGTCAAGGACGAGTATGAACCAGCAAAGGACCAGCATAAACCAGCAAAGGACCAGCTTAAACCAGCATCAAAACCTACCTAACCAGCATCCCAGCATTAAAACATACCTACCAGCATATGCTGTTTTTTTCACCAGGGCTGCAATCCACACCTTAATTCATAGCCACCAACAAATACAAAGTTTGCATAAAATCAGATTTAATTTGTGAACTGAAATGTGTGTGACTTTTTAAAATACCATAATGTGAGGATAAAGCAGCAAACTACAATTTACAGCACAACAACAGTGAATAAATGAATGGACCGCCATCAAAAAACGCAAATATATTGTAATTATCAACAAAGGAGTCTACAGAAAGCTAAATATTTTGTTATTCTTTCATAAAATTGTGCTTTGTTAAGCCTAAAGCTGGTTGCTGACTGTGTAAAAGTCATAATTATGGCATAAAAATCGAAATTAGTCATACTAATGACATAAGTTTATATTAATGACACCATGTGCCACTGTCTGCTTTCTGCGCATGCTCTGTGAAAGAGCGCTTGTGCTTCACAAGAGGTCGCTATTGCACTCAATCTACATTCAAAACAACATTTAATGAATTACAATCTAGCAAATAGCATCAAAATGTTTAGTTCCTATAGGCCTATTACAGCTTTTTAGTCATCTTTGGACTTTACATATATACATTTACTCAAAAGAATAAGTAAAAAAGTACAGAAATCATCCAGCTCATACATGAAACGAGCTAAGATGCTTTCTTTTAAGGACTGCTGATATGCACTTCATTCAGGAGCGTCTGATCGCACACAGCTTGTGTGGCGATGGATTCAACGTGAGTCCGACTACTCCTTTAAGATCCAGCTCATCTCCAGTTTTAGACAGTTGGGTATGTATTTGGACAGATGGCTGGTATTGTATGTTGGGCACAGAGCCAGGTACTTTTTTTTTAAATCTTATGCTGAAGTTTCACTGTACCTGCAGAAAAAGGTATGAAAGCATCTCTCTTGACAAACTGGCCCTTCTCATCTAGAAAGTGTTCTGGGTAAAAGCTGTTTGGTTTTTCCCATTCGCTTGGATCCTTCAAAACAGACATCAGCAGAGGAATTACAGTGGTGCCCTAGAAAATGAAGAAAAGAGCAAAACTTTGATGTTCAAGATGCATGGTTTCTTCTTTAGGCCTTATACATATCAATTCTTCTGACTGACCTTCTTGATGAAGTATCCATTGAGGGTAACATCACAGCTGGTTACATGTGGTAGACTCAATGGCACTATGTTTGCCAGTCTTTGAGTTTCATGGATCACAGCATCTGTATACGGTAAGTTCTTTCTGTCTTCCACCACAGGTTGACGTCCACCGATGACTCTGTCAATCTCCTCCTGAACTCGATCTGCACACAAATGCAAAACATATTTGTTTTTTTAGACTCCCATTAAATTCAGCATTGAGGAAATACTCTTTCATAGTACTGTTCTTACCCTGTATATGAGGGTATTTGGCCATAAGCATCAAACCCCAGCGCAGAGTCGTTCCTGTGGTGTCAGTACCAGCAACAAACAGATTTGACACAGATAACATAAGATTGTCCTGGTGAAAGTATGAGTCCTTCTTGCCAGATTTCTGTTAAATGCAATGCACAAAATGCATATTTATTCAATATAATAATCTAAAAAACTTAAAATGTCAAGTGCTTCATTGAACAAACTTAACAAAACCGAAAATGAAAGTAGACCTATTCATTCTTCATGCTAATTTTCAAAAAAGGAGTGAAAAGTGAAAATGCGATGAGCAAAAAAAAATTAAGTACCTCTTCACTCTGTTTGCGGATGAGAAAGGAGTCGACAAACCCTCTGCGGTCGTGTAGATTCAGAGTCTCCAGAAGCCCATTGATCAACTTTGTGATCTGTTGTCTGTTTTGGACCATATTGTTTACAATAATCCTTTTGTTTTTCAGGAATGGACCCAACCATGGAAATATGTTGTACAGCTAGAAATGAGACACAAGAAGGACTGAATGACAGATGATCACCAGAGATGCACTTTTTTTATTTAAATGGGTTCCTTGTACAAACAGAAATTTTGTAATGTTGTACAAAATACAGTTTTGGTAGTTAACAATCTTGTTAATATATAAATCATACATACCATTATAGAAGTCGATCCACTAATCCGAACGTTTTCGTTTGCCCTGTCAACCATTTCAGTGAATTCAGGGTCTGTGTATTCAAATCTGCTGCCGTACACGATAGATGAGATGATGTTTGACACAGCGTAGTTCACAGACTGTGTCGTGTCAAAGGCTTTCCCTGTGAAGAGCAAACAACAAACCGTCTCTCAATGGATCTTATAAACTAAGAGCATGATTGCATGTGTGTGTCTCAGCTTGTACCTTCAAACTTATCAAATTCTCCTTTCAGATACTGAATTTCCTCTATGATTTTCTCTTCACTTCCTCTCTTGCCCATCCCAAGGTCCCGCAGGTTGCTGAGAGCGAAGCGTCGCATCTCTTTCCAGTTTTCTCCGTTGGAGAAGATGATCCCTGATCAATAAAAAAAACCATCAGACCACAGCAACACGGCAGAAAATGATTACTGTAAGTCCCTTTGGGACACAACATGCAGTGATTAAAAGCAATGTATGGCAAGTTAATAAATGATTAATTGACAAGTCATTTTATGGGTTTATTGTTAAATTTATATGTTAATTTCAAAAATACTGATTTAAAACCATGCACTTTCATGCTCACTTTTTGTATGCACACTTTAAAGCTAATTTAGTCAAATTAAAATGAAGCATTTCCCTACCAAATGTTGTGTTTTAACGTTACCATGCCCTTTGTTCATTATCCTGAAACCAGGTCCAATTTCTCTGTCGCCGAATTCTTCTGCATGGTTCACAAGAGCTTCTTTGACTGTTTTGTATCCAACTAAGACCACTGTTTTTTGGGACCCAAAAACACTTGGAATATGTTCCCGTAGGTTTTAGACAGCTGAAGGACGCAGAGAAAGACATTTACAAACAAATCTCAAAATGTTAGGCTACTGTTACTGTTTAAATTTAATTTAAGTCAAGTTCTCACCTCAAATAATGTGTCAAAGGGTCTTGTGAGGTCAAGGGTCAGCAGGTTCCCCACCAGCGGCAGTGGTTTGGGTCCCGGTGGCTCTTTCCCTTCTTTCTGAGATTTGGATTCAGAAGAAAGCAAATACAAAACCAGAAGCAACAGCAAAGCTCCCAGTAATGTACCTGTGCTGGGAAACTGCAGCAGCATCTCGACAACAGCCATTTTCTCAGCTTCTCAACTGATGCACTCGCACATTTATAGCCGCTGTGTAAAGGACGAACCTAAACCTGAATGTTTTTTTAAATCTACGAGAAGAAAGGGATGGTGTGGTTAGGATGTATCTGACACGCTATAATGAATCAGCAGTCTTCTTCAACATGTTAAAACAGGTCAGGAACATTATTAAAGCAATTAAGCCATACAAGCAAAAGTTTAGGTCTAACACAATCTTTTCACCAATATTATTCCATGCGTTTTGGTTTATATGCACTAATTATTGTGACATAGTCTACAGTTAATAATAATCAGCTAATAATGGGCACATCTGACCTATGACACATAGAGAACTGCAGCCTTTATTAAACTTAAAATCTGCATAACCTTTTGCCTACCACCACCTTGTATTGTGTTCAGATGACACCAATCTTTACTCCCAAAAAAAAAAAAGTAAAAATGTTATGGGCACTATTATCCATTTTATATATATTTAAATCAGACACACACAAATGCTCAGTGTATTTAGATGAGTATTAAAACCAACAGTTTACTTTTTCCATTTTTCATTTTTATTTATGAAAATGATATTGAAATTATGTTTGTATTTTATTCCACTGTTGTTTTTAAAAATAGCTTTTTTTTAAAAAAAAAAAAAAAGTTTATATATATAAAAAAAAATATATATTTATATATATATATATATATATATATATTTAAAAATGTTCTTTTTAAATTGTGAAAAATGTTTAGAAAAAAATGCGTCCTGCATTTTTCATGTCACTACCGAAACGTAGTGTATGTCTTAGGCCATTGGCTGAGGCTGCTTTTTAACTACACCCTTACATTTATGATCAGGAAATACTTATGTGTCCCCCTCACTCGTAGCTACACTGTAAAAAGTTTTCACCCGTTTCAACTTAAAAACTTAAGTTAAGCAGCTGCCTTAAAATTAAAGTTAAATCAACTTAAAAGTACAAGTCATTTTTACTTACTTTATTGTAGTGAGTTGAAATGACTTGTAGTTTTAAGTTGATTTAACTTTAAATTTTAAGGGAGCTGCTAAACGCAAGTTTTTAAGTTGAAACTGGTAAAAACTTTTTACAGTGTACAAGGTGTGAGTACACTGTAAAAAACAAAAAACAATTTGAGTCAGCTTAAAATGATGTGTTACCCTGCTGTCTTAAAATTTTAAGTTCAGTCAACTAAAATAAGTTTAGTTAACTTGAAATGTTAAGTTGTACTAAGTAACAACTTAGATATTTGTGTTTGTTAAACTAAAGCTGAGTAAGTAACCCAGCTGCCTTAAAAAATTAAGTTGAATCAACTCAAATATCTAAGTTGTCACTTAGTACAACTTAACATTTCAAGTTCAATAAACTTCTGAGTTGACTGAACTTAAAATTTTAAGGCAGCCGGGTAACAAATTATTTTAAGTTGACTCAACAAATTGTTTTTTACAGTGTAGGTTCGATCATTCTGAGGTATATTGTTTTCAAAAGTCTGAAAATGTGTGTAAATTTAAAGAATGTCACTAACACCTTTTTTCTGCAATCAAACACACTTTTTTGGGAGTTATTCCATAACATTTGGTAATTATATGTGTCCCACTGTTCTGAACTGTGCTAGCTAACCCAGCTTCAAAAGTATATAAAATTGTCACTAACAAAACATTTGGTGAAGTTTCGGTAGTGACATCTTTGTTTTTTTTGGTGTTATTCTCTAAAATTGTCACTACCGTAACAGTCACAACTGACAAAAGGGAACACATAACCGGATGTTTTGTCAAAAATAAAGTATACTGAATTATCAGCTAAGATGTTATGAGTGTTTAGTTCAATGCATATTCAAACTAATGAATCCTTGACTTTGAAATCAATATGATCAACTTTTTGTCTTTTACAAAGAAAAATTGGATTCAAAATACAAATCTCATAAATGAATTGAAATATTGTTAAAGTTGTAATTATTATTGATTTACCTCTGAAAACTTTTTAATAAAATAGAATATATATATATATATATATATATATATATACTAACAAGGAAGATGTAAGCAAAATCTTAATAGGCCAATATAACCCTTCATATTAAATGATATATTACTGTTTCAGTAGTGAAAAATCTGGGGAGAGGACAAATATTCCAAAACTTTCTGAAAATCAATTAGAAATAACTCCACAATTACTAGAAATGTATGCTTGGATATTATACAATTTACATACATACAAAATTTGTGGAAAAAGACATGTTTTGAAGATGTTTCCATCTCTGACTTTGAACCAGTTCTGTAGAATGGCACATATATTACATAATTACACACACAAATCCTGTTACCACAAAGTGCATGAGTGCATCTCTCACCTTTGTCACACTTTAACCTTGAGTGACTTCAGACCTGCTTTCACAGACCTGGTTAGGCAATGCAACATTTAGTCACAGTAACATTTCATCCTGTCAATCAAAGAAGCTCTCAAAAATTTTGAAACTGATGTCAAAAGTTGTATGTGTAATCTAATTCATCTGTCAGATAATAGAAGCGAGTCAAATTAGACAGGTGTAAATATGGACAGCCTGTATGATGCATAAACTTCTTAAAAACCACTAACATACTTGTTTCCTCCAGGTGATGATAAAAATAAAAAGGTAATTACGACTCACACTTCTGACTTTTTCTTGCAATTCTGAGTCTCGCTCCTCGCATTACATTGTCTCTGAATTCTGATTTATCTAATTCACTTTGTTTCAACTTTTCTAGCATTTCTAACTTGTTTCTCACAAGTTTATATCACAATGTTTGTATCTCACAATGTTGCGTTTTTTTTTTTTTTTTCAGAATTGCGAGTAATAAATGCCCAAAAAGTGATAAAAAAGTTTATTTATTCTTTAACATATTTACAAACCAAATAATTGAACTATAATGACAGTGATCATGTTAATAGTTAATGTGATGAACTCCTGTGGTTCCTCCTGTGGTTCATTCACTTAAAATCACAAAAACACCAGCTGATTCAAAGTGAAGCTAGTGAAGAAAAACAATAATATGTGATCTCATGCAATGACCTTCAAAAATTTATAAGTGATCTAAATACCTTTTAGGTTGACATTTGTCCTCCTTTCCCATGGCTGAACCTTCACCTGTCTGAGGATGATTAGCTATTATTGCTAACTGTGTCAGGGGTTGACAGGAACGTGGAGGCATGTTGTGTTTTGATTCTTACGCACAAGTGCTGACAGGTTCAAGAACGCAAGCTCATGGTAAATTAATGGCATAAACTAGTGGAATTAGTATGTTTTTCCTTTGCAACCCATGCTCTCTCAGAAAAAAGCAGCATCTTTTTTTTTAAATGTGCTAGTATGTACAGTTGTGTTCAAAATAATAGCAGTGTTTTTTAAAATGTGAGTAAAGCTCAAAATCCTTATAATATTTTTTATTTCCATTGATTGGGAGCACTGCACATTATATTTTACATCAAAACATGAAGAAAAACTATCAATATTTTAATTACTTTACAGAAAATGAAGGAAAAAATGACATTGGGCTGTTCAAAAAAATAGCAGTGTCTGCATTTTTCATTACAAACTCAAATATTTACTCAATAAACTGAAAAAACGTTAAGATTTAGCATTCCTGTGAATCACTAAACTAACATTTAGTTGTATAACCACTGTTTTTGAGAACTGCTTCACATCTGTGCTGCATGGAGTCTACCAACTTCTGGCACCTGTAAACAGGTATTCCAGCCCAGGATGATTTGACAACCTTCCACAATTCCTCTGCATTTCTTGGTTTTGCCGATGTCACCCCACAAGTTTTCTGTTGGATTAAGGTCCGGGGATTGGGCTGGCCACTCCATAACCTTAATTTTGTTGGTCTGGAACCAAGATGCTGCTCACTTACTGGTGTGTTTGGGGTCGTTGTCTTGTTGAAACACCCATTTCAAGGGCATTTCCTCTTCAGCATAAGGCAGCATGACCTCTTCAAGTATTCTGATATAAGCAAATTGATCCATGATCCCTGGTATGCGATAAATAGGCCCAACACCATAGTAAGAGAAACAGCCCCATATCATGATGCTTGCACCACCGTGCTTCTCGGTCTTCAGAGTGTACTGTGGCTTGAATTCAGTGTTTGGGGGTCGTCTGACAAACTGTCTGCGGCCCTTGGACCCAAAAAGAACAATCTTACTTTCATCAGTCCACAAAATGTTTCTCCATTTCTCTTTAGGCCAGTCGATATGTTCTTTGGCAAATTGTATCCTCTTCAGCACGTCTTTTTTTTAACAGTGGGACTTTGCGGGGGCTTCTTGCCCATAGATTAGCCTCACACAAGCGTCTTCTAATTGTCACAGTACTCACAGGTAACTTCAGACCATCTCTGATCTCCCTGGAGCTGATCATTGGCTGAGTCTTTGACATTCTGGCTATTGTTCGATCCATTCGAATGGTAGTCTTCCGTTTTCTTCCACGTCTCTCTTGTTTGGCTTTCCATTTTAAAGCACTGGAGATCATTTTAGCTGAGCAGCCTATCATTTTCTGCACTTCTTTATATGTTTTCCCCTCTCCAATCAACGTTTTAATTAAAGCACGCTGTTCTTCTGAACAATGTCTGGCACAACCCATCTTTCCCAGGTTTTCAGAGAGAATTGCATGTATAACATGTGCTGGCTTCATCCTTAAATAAGGGCTACCTGAATGACACCTGTTTCTTCACATAATGAATGACCTCACTGATTGAACTCCACACTGCTATAATTTTGAACACGCCCCTTTCACTTAATTATTTAATTACACAGACTCAGGAGCATTCATATCATGAATGTTGGGTCTGTTGGTTTCTCTGACTCTACTACACCTACTGGTAAATTATTTGCCATGTAATAATATGATTTATACCAAAAACAGTGATTGATCTGGTTAGTCATGTTGGACTGCTATTATTTTGAACACAACTGTATACTTCAGATACAAATACAGTTAAAGTCAAAAGTTTACAGAATCTGCAAAATGTTACCAAAATAAGAGGGATCATACAAAATGCATATTTTTTTTATGTAGTACTGACCTGAATAAGATATTTCGCATAAAAGATGTTTACATATGAAGAGTTCAGATGCAAAACCAGCTAAAAGCCATCTCGGTCAAAAATGAGATAATGATACTGAGTGAATGCTCTCAACACATATTATACATCCATCAAATACTTTTTCTTCAAACTCACTAAAATACCAGCCTCAGCCCAATCAGAAGTACCAGTACTTACATAGAAACCTATACATCTGAGCCTGATAAAAATGCATTTTTTTTTAAGAAAGACGTCCGATGGATTTAGCTGGTTTTGCATCTGAACTCTTCATATAGTCCACAAGAGAAAATAATAGTTCAACTTATAAAAATGACCCGTTCAAAAGTTTACATACACTTGATTCTTAATACTGTGTTGTTACCTGAATAATCCTTTTTTTGTTTATTTGTGTTTTTTTTTTTGTTTAGTGATTGTTGTTCATGAGTCCCTTGTTTGTCCTGAACAGTTATACTGCCTGTTGTTCTTCAGAAAATTTTTCAGAATTTTTGTGTATTTGAACCCTTTCCAACAATGACTGTATGATTTTGAGATCCACCTTTTCGAGGACAACTGAGAGAATCATGTTCAATTATTACAGAAGGTTTAAACGTTCACTGATGCTCCAGAAGGAAAAACCATGCATTACAGTTTTTCACATTAGCTAAAACACTAAACCCCATTCTCTAAACCAAATTCTCAATAGCCTAAACCAATTTATAAATAAATCACTCTTTTTGCAAAACCTTAAACAAGTTTAGGCAGTTTAGACACTGTTTGCAGATCTCATGCACTCTTTTTGCAAAACTCTAAACACATTTTCACTCACTAAGACACAGTTTGCTTTGTGATGATCTTGTGATGCAAAACCCTAAACACAAGAAAGGAAAAGGTAAGCACAACTGCAACACGGCTATCATCGTTTAAAATTCTTCACACTTGTTTCTAAATGTTTAAATAAAAATTGGCACGGGTGCATCTGTCATTCTGAGAGGTATAGAAGAGTGTGATATATATATATATATATATACACACACACTCAAAAGAAATCACACCTAAGTTGGGTGATAATACCAAAAAAAAGGAAAATTACACACATATGTAAACATATACATATACAGATAGATATAGATATATATATAGTAGGGGTGCGCTCATTCGGCACAAATCTAAATATTCCATAACATTTCCATATTTGTGATGCATCCAAATGATAAACTATTATTCATTATGTAAATTATAGACTTTCAGTGGCGTTGTAACAGTGACACAGTGAGGTGGGCACTGATGTTTGGTTCACTGTGTTTTATTTTGATAAAGTAACCACTGTGCTGTCAAGTTAGCAATGCTAGGTGCCTGGAACTGATATGTTTTGTGTTTGTTTGCGCCGGTGCGATTACTTCAACCGTGACATCTGTGTACCGATACAGATATAGATATACATGTACACAAACACATATACATATGTGTGTTTTTTTTCCTTTTTATTTTTTTTGGTATATTCACCAAACTTAGGTGTTTTTGTGATTTTGTGTGTGTATGTTTATGTACCTTTTTTTTAATCGCAAAAAACTACATGCACTGGCACTGTGTTCTCCAATTTTTGATGTAGTGTCCAATGAATGATCTGTAGTGTGTATAGTATTGACTAATATGTGTATGATATTGAAAGCTTTGTTTGATTTTGAGTACAGGTGAAATGGTTTTGAAGAGATTGTTTGATTTTGCCAGAAAAGTCAGAGGTTTTGTGAATTTAGTTTGAACATTTGGATTTGCGTTTAAGGTTTTGAGAAAATGAGTGATGGTTTTAAAAAAATGTGTTTTAGCTATTCAGAAAAACTGTAAGAGCCAGGGGTGAAAACTTTTTGAATTTGAAAATCAGGGTAAATTTGACTTTTTTGTCTTCTGGGAAATATGTAGGTATCTTCTGTAGCTTCTGAAGGGGAGTACTTAATGGAAAAAAATATGATATTTAGGCAAAATTTTGTTCAGAAGTTTTCACCCCCAGCTCTTAATGCATTTTTTTTCCTTCTGTGGCATCAGTGAGCATTTGAACCTTCTGTAATAGTTGCATATGAGTCCCTCAGTTGTCCTCAGTGTGAAAAAATGGATCTCAAAATCATACAGTTATTGTTGGAAAATCTTCAAATACACAAAAATGCTGAAAAACAAAATAATTTCTGGGACCTGAAGGATTTTTCTGAAGAACAGCAGGCAGTTTAACTGTTCAGGACAAACAAGGGACCCATGAACAACTATCACTAAACAAAAAACGCAGCTGTGGATCATCAAGGTAACAACACAGTGTTAAGAATCAAGTGCATGTAAACTTTTAAACGGGGTCATTTTTATTAATAAATTCAACTATTATTTTCTCTTGTGGACTATATGTAAATGTCTTTTATGTGAAATATCTTATTCAGGTCAGTACTAAATAAAAACAACACGCATTTTGTATCTCATTTTGGTAAAATAATTAACATTTTGTAGATTCTGCAAGGTACATGTAAACTTTTGACCTCAATGGTATGTACTATTCAGGGGTAAATGTGACAGAAAGACATGTCCTTTAGCTTTTGTACAGCCCCAGTTACAGCTTTGTACATTTTTGCTGAGAGTAATATACTCGTAAAACTCTGCAAAATGAACTATGGCCTCCATTATTCGCCCGTCTTATTGACTCATATTGTGCGTAGAAAGTCACTAAACAAATTGGATTATGTGTGGATATATATACACCATACTGCAAGTCTACCAGCTGAATCCATGTGTTGTTTTTTTTCGAATGCCACCATGTGATTCTGATGGAAGTCATCCTTTAAATCAAAGTGACCCAATAAATAATACAGGGCTGGTATGGTGCTTTAAAACTATATATGTGTATTGTGTTTGACTGGCTGCCATCAAAATTCTTAAAGGGAACCCTGGGTATTAAGACTTGTATGGCTTAATATAACGTATGGTGTCTCTTACTGAAATATGTAGCAGAAAACCCATGAAAGATTTGCGTTATTTAAAAAATCCTCATTGTTTTCTACATATTTTGGACTATGGGGGGGGCGCCATTATTTTGATGACGTAAAATGGCTACACTCAGTGAGCCACTACCTGTTGCTATTTTTACCGCAGTGCAACTCTGAAAATAAAACACACTGTGCAGCTTTTGGTTACCATTTTCAGTCGGAGAGCTTCAAGAAAACACAGCTACTTAAAGAGCTTACAAATGACAGAGACAAGAATATTACTCAGAAAGTGCAAGAATTTAAGGACTGCTGATATAAACTTGATTCAGGAGCGCCGGATCGCACACAGCTTGTGTGGCGATGGATTCAACGTGAGTCCGACTACTCCTTTAAGATCCAGCTCATCTCCAGAAACTCCAGGTGGAGTTGTGAAGCGGTAGCACTGAAGGAGGGAGGTGAAAAACAGGAAGAGCTCCATCCTGGCCAAACTCTCTCCAACACAAACCCTGCGTCCTGAGAGAAAGAAAGAGAGAGGGTCTAACAACACTCATCAACGTCAAAATGATTGCGGTAACCAAGCAGGCCTTAATAAGCTCAATCAAACTGCTTCAGTTTTAATGGTTAAAGACAGATGTAAGTACCTACAGTAAACATTTGTTCATACTTAACAGCTGTTTCAAGATAGAAATAGTAAACGATCAGGAGTATGTCCAGCAGAGGTCGCGTTTTTTTTTTTTAATTAACGGAAAAATCTGAAGGCCGTCCGTCACTTTGACAGATTACACTGAGGGTCATCTATTGTAATTTGTAACTGTAATTCCCACCCCGTAATGTCCAGTTGGTGGCGAGTGCGCTCCAGTGTAGCAGCACAGCACTGGATTCAGAACAAAAATAAAACTGTCACAAAGCTTTTGCTATGCCTTTGATTACACACAGACCAGTACACAGAAGCTACATCGATCTATCACGCCACATTAAAGAGTGCCAAAATGGTATTTATTGTTTGAATTTCCTAATGAAATGGACAGAATTTGAAATCTGAGGCATTGTTTCATATTAAAAGTAACACAAAGCATAGCCTTTTGCAAATTTTGGATAGGAGGCGCACTATGTAGCCTACTGTTCATTAATAAACCGAAAACAAACAGCATAACGTTAGACCAGAGGTTCTCAACCTTTTTTTCCACTGGGCCTTGCGGGCCGCATATCATTTACATATTACGTCACCAATACAAACCAACCATATTTATAATATTATAAATATTATGATATTTAAACGATTACATTTATTGATATAAATAAACAGTGGTGTAGTGGTGCCTGAAGAACTGTGTATACTCATAATTTATCCCCCGGAATAATAGTTTAAGAAATTTCTGATCATAAAAACCTGCTTCTTTTCCTTTTTAAGGTATTGTTTTCGTTTTAATGTACTGACTCAAATTAGTAATCAATAATAATTATTATTATACCAGTCTGCGCGCCTCCCCTGACATGCTCTCGCGTATGAACAGGCAGCATTTGGGGTGTAGTGGATGGAGCGGGTGCATCAGGCGCAATCATCAAACATATTTCAAAGGAAGCCAGCGCCACGGTCCTGCTTGGGTGTTTTAGGGAATATTTGCATTTATTCACATGCGATTGAAATAGCTATTCATGTGGTGGACTGTCATGATTTTGACTAATGCGGGACACTACTGAATGACGCGCATTTGAAGAATTTAAAATTGGGTACGCAAAGCCGAATGATAAAGAAGTGGGTAGGCTAGGCTATACTCCTTGTACTACACCACTGTAAATAAATAATTCTACTCACTGTGAATTAGACACCTGATACTGTCGGGAGCTGACCAATTTTGTGAAATTCGCCTCGAAGGGAGTAACAGCACAATGAAGTTGCAATCGTAAAATGCTGTCTGTAAGAAGCGCATGGAAGGGCGAGTTGATGCGCAACATTGCAGAAAATATGCGTTCACAAGTGTAGTCTATGTTGATCCAATAACGGCACTTTTAAACTTAATCTGAGGATGACTGCTGCATAGTATGGGTGTTTCCTTTTGCCTGAATATCTATCAATTCATCTTTTAAGTGAGTGGCGGGGCAAATGCCGAAAGTCAGCACTCTCCTATTCACTGTTGATATTACGACTTTTCTTGTTTGTATGTATTCTTTTGTTGGCATTTTCCACATTTCGTTTTTCTCCCTTAATAACAAATTTGTTCATTCTCATGCTTAATTTTACCGAACTAATTGCTGCTGATAATGACTATTTGAACTGAATTCTTCCAAAGCGCGTGCTTGTATATGTTTGTTAAATGTGTAATTAGGCCTATGTGAATACATAGGTCTGCTCATGTCTGAAAATAATATATGAAAAACAAAATTATTTCATATAAAAACATAACAGTTTATATTTCTTTAGTACATTTATAAATAAAAACAAAGATGAATTGTAAAATTGTAAGTTATTTTGTAATGTGTTTGGCGGGCGCATTCATGAGAAACATTAAGGGAGCCATTTTTATATAATTCGCCACGATTAAGGCATAGACCACTACGTTTGACTAGGTTTTAGCATTGGATTTGCAGTCAAAACAGTTACGGCCTTAAGCCGAAGTTTCACTGTACCTGCAGAAAAGGGCATGAAAGCATCTCTCTTGACAAACTGGCCCTTCTCATCAAGGAAGTGTTCAGGGTAAAAGCTGTTTGGTTTTTCCCATTCACTTGGATCCTTCAAAACAGATGTCAGCAGAGGAACTATAGTGGTGCCCTAGAAAATGGAGAGAAGACCAAAACCTTGATGTTCAAGATGCACATGATATCTTTTCTAGGTCTTATATGTATTAATTCTTCTGGCTGACCTTCTTGATGAAGTATCCATTGAAGGTAACGTCACAGCTGGTTACGTGAGGGAGATTCATGGGTACTATGTTAGCCAATCTCTGGGTTTCATGGATCACAGCATCTGTATACGGTAATTTCTTTCTGTCTTCCACCACTGGCTGACGTCCACCGATGACTCTGTCAATCTCCTCCTGAACTCGATCTGCACACAAATGCAAAATGCATTTGTTCTGACACTGAATTCAGCACTGGGGAAATACTCTTCATAATACTGTGTATTTACCCTGTATATGAGGGTATTTGGCCATAAGCATCAAACCCCAACGCAGAGTTGTTCCCGTGGTGTCAGTACCAGCAACAAACAGATTTGACACAGATAACATAAGATTGTCCTGGTGAAAGTATGAGTCCTTCTTGCCAGATTTCTGTCAAATGCAATTGACAAAATTAATTTTTGATTATTATAGTAAAGCCATTGATCACTGAAAATGTTGTGGGTAATAAAATGACCTCATCGTTCTGTTTGCGAATGAGAAAAGAGTCAACAAATCCTCTGCTGTCGTGTGGATTTAGAGTCTCCTGAAGCGCATTGATCAACTTCATCATCTGTTGTCTATTTTGCAGAATATTGTTTAGAACATTCTTTTTGTTTTTCAGGAACAAACCCAACCACGGAAATATGTTGCACAGCTAGAAATGCACATTCAGAGACATAAGAAAGACTGAGTGACACGTTCTCCAGAGATGCACCAAAGGGTAATCATACTCAAAATATATGTAGTTTTTAGGAAGGTGCATTTCATAAAAACAAGTTGATTTTGTTAGTAGAGGACAAAAAGCCAATGTCAGCAGTGGTTCTGGTCCTAATTAAAAGTCATAGTTACCATCACAGAAGTCGATCCACCAGCCCGAAGATTTTCATTTGCTCTGTCAACCATTTGAGTGAATTCAGGGTCTGTGTATTTAAATCTGCTGCCGTACACGATAGATGAGATGATGTTTGACACAGCGTAGTTCACAGGCTGTGTCGTGTCGAAGGCTTTTCCTGTGATGAGCAAACAACAAACCGCCTCTCAATGGATCTTATAAGCTAAGAGCATGATTGCTTGTGTGTGTCTCAGCTTGTACCTTCAAACTTATCAAATTCTCCTTTCAGATACTGAATTTCTTCTATGATTTTCTCTTCACTTCCTCTCTTGCCCATCCCAAAGTCCCGCAGGTTGCTGAGAGCGAAGCGTCGCATCTCTTTCCAGTTTTCTCCGTTGGAGAAGATGATCCCTGATCAGCACAAAAGCATCTTACTGTAAGTCCCAGCAACATGCAGTTTTTTATAAATATGTAATAATTTTGTTTTTCAAAATGCGTAGCATTTACACTTCGATCATTTAGGAAGCATCCTACCATTTTTGCCGTTCGTTATCCTGAAGCTAGGTGCAATTTCTCTGTCGCCGAACTCTTCTGCATAGTTCACAAGAGCTTCTTTGATGGTTTTGTATCCAACTAGGACCACTGTTTTTTTGGGACCCAAAAACACTTGGAATATGTTCCCGTAGTTTTTAGACAGCTGGAGGATGCGAAGAAAGACATTTACAAACAAATCTCATAATGTTAGGCTACTATCACTGTTTAAATGTGTTAAATCAAGTCTCACCTCAAAAAAGGTGTCAAAGGGTCTCGTGAGGTCAAGGGTCAGCAGGTTCCCCACCAGTGGCAGTGGTTTGGGTCCCGGTGGCTCTTTCCTCTCTTTCTGAGATTTGGATTGAGAAGACAGCAAATACAAAACCAGAAGCAACAGCAAAGCCCCCAGTAATGTACCTGTGCTGGGAAACTGCAGCAGCGACTCAACAATAGCCATTTTTTCTCTGAGCTTCTCAACTGATGGTCATTTATAGCCACTGTGAAAGGGAGGAACCTAAACCTAAAAATTTGTCAAAATCCATCATCGTGTACGCGACTTCCTATGGTGAATTAATAATCTTATTCAACCCATCAAAACAAGATACTGTGACGTTAAACTGTACTGTGACCCACAGAGATACTGTGACTTTTATTAAACTTCAAACCAGCATCATACAGTTATTATGAAGTGACCCATAAATGTGCGATCTAAGCCTTTTGAAGACAAACAATACCTTAACATAAGTATTATAAATAACATTAATATGTAATATCTTAATTTGAATGACATTGTACCATTAAATAACACCATTAACTAGGGTGAACTTTAACCTGCTGTATGTTTGTTGAGTTTTGATATGAGATGATATTACTTCAAAGTCGCATAATCAAATGTGAGACGAGACTTTAAGAGAAATGTTTAAACTGTCTGTCAACCAAATGAGCTTTACATTATTCACCGTCACGTTTTGATCTATTTAATATGTCAACTGATTATCAAACAGGTTTTATGACACAAGTTATTTAACCTTACTTTCAAACTCATTTTTAATCCTGTTAGCACAGAGTTAATGCGTGCATCTCTCACTACTGACACACTTCAACCTGGAGTGACTTTAGACTTGATTAATCAATGAAAGATTATGCCTATGAACAGCATGTGTGAATATTATGTAGACCTATTGTTTAAATCAAATTTATGCTTTAAAAGTAGAGTAATCATAGCAGTTTTGAACTGTAGTATGTCCATTTAAACGTGTGCGTTTAGCTTCAAATGGCGTCTTTATAGTATTCTATAAAAATTATTTGCATTCCAATTTTGACATCAAAAGGCACAAAAAAGGTTTTTTTCCCTTTTATTCCATGGATTTTACCCGTTTACCTCCACTGGTTACCAGTGTTTTTCTGCAACCACTATGCACGTGCAGCTGCAAGTGACGTCACTGTGACATCTACTCAAAATTGGTCTATTTCAGGGGTGTCCAACCCTGTTCCTGGAGATCTACCTTCCTGCAGAGTTTAGTTCCAACCCTAATCAAACACACCTCTCTGTAATCACCAAGTGCTCCTTCAGATTCTAATTAGTTGGTTCAGGTGTGTTTGATCAGGGTTGGAGCTGAACTCTGCAAGAAGGTAGTTCTCCAGGAACAGGGTTGAGCACCCCTGGTCTATTGGATGTATTTTTAATGTCCGGTAGTCCTCAAATAACATTCTCGTCCCGTCTCGTCTTGTTAACGAAGATGCGGCATAATTTTCCTCATACTTTTTACTATCAGATATTAGCATTAAGCTCGTCAATGTCTCATCTTCGTCTCTGAAAAAATTAACGAATATTTTTCGTCGTCGTCTTCGTTGACGAAATTAACACTGCTCTCAAACTCATTTTTTAAATAAATGATATAAAACACAAATCCAGTTAGCAGTGTTCATGCGTGCATCTCTCACCACTGTTGCACTTCAACCTGGAGCGACTTTAGACTCGATTAATCAATGGAAGGTTTTGTCTGATGTGTTGTGCATTAAGCGGACCGTCAAACAAACCAGCTCCCAAAAATGGGTCACCGATTTTTTTTCTCGGGTTATATAATGGTGCAAAATTACGACAGGTTGTGTGCAGCTCAGTCTTAAAAACCCAGACTACATTAAATAAATGTTTACTTGCAACAAAAATAAAGGCTCACCAATGACGAAAACTATTGATACAGTTTTAAAATCGTTTAATTTAAAATAATAGCACCACACACCAATATGGCTGATAGATGATGCATCGTGAAAACACTCTATAATTAGAGTGCAGTAAACCAACTCTCTCAGTAAAACTGTTTGCACTGCAAGCCATTGTGTTCATAATCAAGATAATACATTATATGTATATATATGTATATAATATGGTAAGACACAGCAGTTTGCAATATCAAGCAGCAAAACAAGCTGTTTTGCACAGCTAAAAATAGATGGAAGCGATTGACACCGGAAGCCATTAAATTTACAAATGGCCACGCCTGCTTATAATGGAAAAAAACAGTGGATAAAGACAGTGTAACACTTTTCCTGTTCATGGTCTTCAAAGAAACAGTATCCAACTCTATCTGGCTAATATAAATGGCAATAAAAGCTAGCATAAATGGTTAATTTACAGCAGGCTGAGGGAAAGTTAATTCCGTTCAGTTCCACTATTTATTTGGCCTGATATATCGACAGCTAAATGTGTCAAGAGTAATGCTTCATCGCTATCCACCTTTTTCTTTAATGTGATGTGCCAATGGGTAAAACTTCCGGTGTATTAGCTGCTACAGGGAAATAATGAGAAGAATAACAAAGTGCAGTAAAGGGTAGAACTGTGCACTAGGAAGCAGTGTGCACATTTTAAGATAATCCAATTAAATAATGGTAAAACACCCCAGTTTGCAGTATCAAGCTACAAAACTAGCTGTTTTGTTTTATTTTGTACACAGAATAAATAGCTAAACATGGAAGAGACCACTTGATAAAATTTACAAATGGCTGCGCCCACTCTTACTGGAAGAAAAATGTGGATATTATGCTGCCTTCACGCCATGTCGTAATTACCGTAATTCCGAAATGACAACAGGTGACATTTTATTCATAGCTTTCCACGTTGTCGGACTCGGAGGTAGCGCCTAAGTAGCACCAAAATGAACCTGACGGTGGTCACGTGGTACATCTGTAACTGGTTTAAGTCGTAATTCTAAAAACATTCCGAGTTTACAAGTTGTAATTACGAGTTCAGGAACACGTGAGGGCTTTGGCATTGATAGTGTTGCCATAGAAACACATAATTCAGGTCTGCAGCCTCCCCCTACTCAGGTCTACGAGGACGTGAACGCTTTTTACAAGTTGGAATCTCGTAATTACGGTAATTCCGATATGGCGTGAATGCACAGCCAATTCAACATAGATCGGATTAACCGAGGGTAATTAAACATTTAAACACTTTTTTAATAACATCTCTGTAGTGCAATATATCAGAACATTAGGGGTTCCTGTTGATATTTAATGTGATAAACTCCACTTGTGGTTAATCTACTAGAACTCTACTACTGTAACTACAAAAAAAAAAGACATGGAGAAAAAAAAAATATATATATAACGAAACGTTAGCGAAAAGGAAATATTGTGCCGCTTTTGAGTCACACGGACATGTGATCTCATGCAGTGAGGTTCACACATTTATAAGTGACTTAATGCCCTTTTTGTTGCTGCTGGATCGAAAGATGGCAGAACTTTCACCTGTCTGAGGATGATTAGCTTTAATTGCTAACTGTGTCAGGGGTGGACAGGAACGCGGAGGCTGTGGCATGTTGTGTTTTGATTCTTACGCACAAGTGCTGACAGGAATGAGAACACAAAACCTCAAGATGACTAGTGGAATTATTATATATGTACTCATACACTTTAAGAAAAAAGATACACAACTGTCACTGGGGTGACATCCTTTAAAAATATGCTAATATACGGACTAATACGTAGCATTTAAGAGTAATATAAAAAAAAGACCAGTTACTTCGTACCTTTTTTCCTGAGTTATATATTCGTAAAACTCTCTGAAATGAACTCTAGCTTCCTATTTTCCAAAACAGTGCTTACAGCAGTCGTACACCTTCTGATACTGTGAATAAAAAGGCACTGAATACAATTCAGTTTAAAGAGAGAAGAAATTGTTTTTAAGTACTAAAATATGGGTATAATATGGAATATATATAAAAAAAAATATATATATATATATATATATATATATATATATATATATATATATACACACACACACACACACACACACTGAATAATATACTAGTATATATAATAAAAAATTAGTTATTTAAAAATGCATAAATAGTACATACTTTATATTCTTGAAAAGGGGTCAATACTACTTAAAGGGCCAGCTCAACTAAAAAGTAACATTTTGTCATCAGCATATTAGAATGATTTCTGAAGGATCATGTGCCACTGAAGACTGGTGTAATGATGCTGAAAATTCAGCTTTAAACACAGGAATAAATGACATTTTAAAATATATTCTAATAGAAAGCAGTTATTTTAAATAGTAAAAATATTTCAAAATTTTACTGCCTTTGCTGCAAATGCAGGCTTGGTGAGCAGAGAGCATTAAAAATCTTTAAAGACTGGTTGTGTAGATGAAAAGAAAATGACCACAAAACACAGTTCCTTTGCATAAGGCAGATTTAATAAAAAAAGGAAAATGGCAATACTTACATTTCTCACAAGGTTAATTTAGTGATACAGTACACAAGATTACAATGTAAATTCCCTTTTTGCATTATGGTATACATTTTACCACATTTAATCAACATTGTCATCATTAACATTCCCAAGTTTGCCTTCTCGATTCTCAAAATGCAGTATTTCAGTTTCAAACAAGCAGTTCAGACACGACAGCCAGAGCACTGTGCAAAACAGACCAATCAACGACAAAAACGTAGAAAAGAAACAACTTGTGGTCAGTCACCGTCAAAGCCCTATTTATCTACAGTACGTCAGTGTGTTCGTGTTTTCGTCCTTCGCTACGAAAGTACATTCAGTTCACACGAATGCGGACGGAAACGTGATGTCAGTGCGGTCTGACAGGGAAGCCATGCTGCTTTACTTTCAATCACTGTAACGATGTATAGTAAAATCATGTTGAACAAAGACAACCTTCAACTTAGCACAAATGATGTAGAAATGAACTTAGCAGCATGACCTGAGAGTCACTGAGCCTCACCAACATGGAATAGTTCCTAAAAAAACATTCAATTGGCATAAGAATGATTTTACACACACATTAATTGCAATCTTTCATATTTCTGTGAGCTCTTTGATGGATGTTTCTAAAGGTGCATGAATTGGTCCAAATCAGTAGTGCAAGATAACAAAACAAAACACAAGCTTGTGGACATTTTAGTGTATCTAGACACATTCAGTTTGATGCAAAAAAAAAAGGTGCAATGTACGTCCTCTAGTGGTCATCTGCGAAATTGCACACTTCAAAAAAATCCTCCATTGTTACAATCTGGAGGAGGAATGTCACACTGGTATAAAATTATAAGTGGAAATGTGGAGGCGGAAAAGCATTAAAATATCTGTGGTCTCGAAAAAATTTGTGGAATGTTTTTAAGGGGTTTTTTTAGCAGCGAAAAAATTAAAAGTGACTTTTATTTTGACAGACATATGAAAAAATTGTATTACCTGGAACGGTTTTCTTGTTTGCAGGATGGATCTAACAAACAGCTGGATAAATCTATTGTATAAATTCTATAAATGACCTAAAGCTATTCTATAAAAGTTTAGATTTATATTCAGTAACTTGTACATTTTATATTCGACAACATTGCAAATCCCACAAAGCAGCTTTTATATCATGTTTCGGACATTTTCTGATATTTCTGGCCTTTTGCATATTTTTAAAGCGTTGAGACCACAGTAGAAAACAGGTGAGCGGAACCAAACGAAAAAGACTTTTATAAATAACACAGCAATCGTACACAAGTGCACACATGAGACATCCCGTCTGTCACGCTTAAAGATGAACAAAGTCCTTTCTTTTCAGCGCAGAAGCCACTGATTAAAATTCAAAGACCGTTTCCGATGGTGTGACGAACGTCCCATTGAAACTCAAAACTTGCAAACGCACGCACAGACTTGAAATAAACCCCCTGCTAAGGGGTGTTGTCTCCGTGCGACACAGTGTTTGAGTCTGGACATGTGTGTTACGTACGTATGATCATGTCAGAGATGTGTATGTGAAGAGAGAGACACCTGAGCAATGTCCAGTGGTCTGACAGAGAGTCAGTCGGCCCAGGCTGTGCCTCGTACTCATCAAATGAAGGTCAGATCGAGGAGCTCCGCCCCTGCAGCGCTCGAGCATGTCATTTCCTGCAGGCTTCGGCGCAGTGCTGAAACTGGGCGAAGCTGAGGAACACCTGCTCCAGAGAGATCTGGCTGACGCAGTAGTCCTCGATGCTGTACTTCTCTTTGGCTGTTTCTAGAACACCAAACACCTGAGATAAGGAGACAGAAATGTGTTAGAAGTGCAATAGTCCATATTATCTGCAGTACACATGCATGTGTTTTGAGACGTACCTGTGCCCAGGTGAGAGTTTTGTCAGTCAAGTGATAGTGGACCATCCCCTGGTGTTCATCCTTCAGTAAACTTCCTGTGAAAGCCATCAGGTGAAAGTTATAAAACCTGACAAACTGTCTAGTGGAAATGCAAAGCTGTGCATTTAGATACCTGGGAAGGTGCTTTCAATGAAGTCTTTAAAGAGCTGAAGGTCCATCTCCTCTAACTCCGTCTCCACACGGACCTTCGCCAGCAGCGTGTATCCGCTCCCAAACTTGCTCTTTAGGTGCTGTGGGCTGCCTAGACATTTAAACTGGCCATTCACCATGACAGCCAGTCGGGTGCACAGTGCCTCGCATTCTTCCATACTGGAGAGAGAGAATGAGATAGTTTGCTTCTTTTCATTACCTATTCATATCTGCATTAGTCAGGTGGTGTGTGGCTGACCTGTGTGAGGTTATGATGATGGCTTTGCCAGACTCTCTGGTGCGTGTAATTGCATCCCAAAGCAGCCGTCTGGCCACGGGGTCCATGCCGGTGGACGGCTCGTCCAGGAAGATCACGGGCGGCCCTCCGATTAGAGCCATGCCTGCACTCAGCTTCCTCTTATTGCCGCCACTGTATGAGATCCAAAAGACAACTCAGAATATGCAGTAACAAACAAATGATTTAAAGGGGTCCTATTATGCTCTTTTACGAAGTCTTGATTTTGTTTTGGGGGTGCACTAGAACATGCTTTCATGCTTAGTGGTTTGAAAAACGCATTAGTTTTAACATAATTTACATTATTACAATACATTTCTTCCAGCCTGGCACATAAGGCTCAATTAGTTCCGGGTTTAATGAAGGCCGCCTTCCAAAAACCTAAATCTGTTGTGATTGGTTAGCTCTCCCACTGCGTTGCGATTGGCAGTGTTTCAGTACTGCCACGCCCCTTGTCAAAGAAGCAAGTTCTGTGTACAACTGTTAGCGCAAGCTAGATTAAAGTGATTCTTACGTTTTAAATATGGATATTTTTCTTACAAAAAGCATCGATTCGCTACAGGAGCCGTGTGAGGCACTTTTTATTATGGATGGATGCACTTTATTAGACTTGTTTTGGACTGATGAACAGAAACACCTGTCAATGTTGTTCTAAAGCTTGGGAGTGCAAGGATAAATTTTAATATAACTCCGATTGCATTCGTCTGAAAAAAGGAAGTCATATACACCTGCATGCATGGAGGGCGAGTAAATGATACTCTACAGTAGTGTTGGGTCCTATCATCAGCCTGCGAGATCACCAATACATGATATTATCATGCTAATATATTTAATTATTTACATACTTAGTTTCATTGCCTGAAACAAGCTCCGGCATAAGGCTAAAAGCAGCCTAACATTATCAAAGAACATCATCACTTGTTAGCCTAGCCTATTCTAGTGCAAATTTATGCATTTTAAAAAATACTTGTGTTATAAGTGAAGCTATCTACACTGTATGATGAATAAATCTCTTACCACACACGTCTGTGGCGCGTTACGGCTCCAACGCGGCAACCAAAGTAGATCAGTTAGGCTAATCCCCCACCTCGTCCCTACCCTCCCTCCAACAATTCGAATTTCCGTGGGTGGGATTTAATTTAATGATATTCTAATTGACCGCTTTGTCACATCATTGTATGCAGAAAACAAACGTTGTAGTCCAAAGGAGCCGTTCATTGTAGTTCTTGAAAAGGGATTTTTTAAAAACAAAATATCTCCTTTTGGAGTGGACTTTGAGATTTGTAACTTTGTAGATCTTTTTTATGCCCAAACATACACACCACACACGGACTAAAATTCAAGAAGTGAAAAAGCATAATAGCACCCCTTTAACTTCTGACATTTAGAGTCTTCCTACTGCATGTGTTTTCTTACACGTCAGTAAACTAGTTCATTATATATCATATTAACATCACATTTAACGTCACATTTAACATCTAACCATCAAACCTAATCATCTAACATCCATATCATATTTAACTACCCACGAATCATATCTAACCATCCATGAATCATATATAATTCGTTGGTGGTTATATATAACCTTCAAATCATATCTAACCACCCACGACTCATACCATGCACAAATCATATCTAACCACCCACGGATCATATCTAACCACCCACTAATCATATTTAACCATCCATTATTCATCTTAACATCCACAAATCATAACTATCTACAAATCAAATCTAGCCACCCATGAATCATATCTTAATACCCATAAATCATATCTATCTACAAATCATATCTAACCATCCATTAATCATATCTTAACATCCAGAAATCATATCTAACTATCTACAAATCATATCTAACCATCTACAAACCATATCTAACCACCCATGAATCATATCTATCCACAAATCATATCTAACCATCTACAAATCATATCTAAACACCCATGAATCATCCTTCACATTCATTAATCATATCTAACATCCATATATCATATTAATCAATCCATTTATCCCATCTAACATCTATATCTAACCACCCACAGATCATATCTAACCACCCATGAATCATATCTTACCACCCACAAATCATATTTAACTATCCACAAATAATATCCAACCACCCACAAATCATATCTAACCATCTACAAATCATCCTTCACATTCATCAATCATATATAACATCCATATATCATATTTATAAATCCATTTATCTCATCTAACATCCATATATCATATGTAACCATGACCATAAAATTTAATAGGTCATAATTTCTAACCATCTATGAATCATATCTAACCACCCACAAATCATATCTAACCATCCATGGATCATATCTAACCACCTACAAATCATATTAAATATCATATTAACCACCCGTTAAATATCTCTATCCATCCAGTCATATCTATCCAGCTCTGATATCTAGCTCTCATCTATCCATCAAACCTAATCATCCATCATAACTAACCACCCATAAATCATATGTAACATTCATATATCATATTTAACCATCTATTCATCATATCTAACCATTATCTAACATCAAACTTAATCATTCATTGTATCTAACCATCCATTTATCACATCTAACTTTTATATATCACATATAACACATCTAACCATAAACCCTAATCATCCTTCATATGTAACCATTCATCAGTCATATTTAATAATACATATATTATATTTATCAGTCAATTTCTCCCATCTAACCATCTATATTTCATATCTACCCTTATATAACCATCAAATCTAATCAGTCATCAATCATAACAAACCACTGATCAACCATCCATCCATCTTCCTTCTCTTGGGTTTCATGTTCATACCTGTAGCTGCGAACAAGTTTGTCAGCGTGAGGTTCGAGCAGCAGCGAACGCAGGACGTTTTCTACACAAGCTGTGACATATTTCTCTGGGATGCCCCTCAGTCTGGCATACATGCTCAGGGTTTCCCTCCCTGTCATGTGATCTAGCACCGCGTCAAACTGGGGACAGTAGCCAATTCTTTGCTGCACCTGAAGTGAAGACATATTTAATACTGTTAAACCATGCACTTATACCAACTATGATTAAAAAATAGGAAAAAAACTAAATATCTCTCATTCCTAAATATTAATTTCCAATGCATGAAATGACAATACGAGATAACAAAATGCTCAACCTTTTTCACATCTCGGAGGATGCTGTAGCCGTCAATAAAGGCATCTCCTGAAGTTATGCTTTCGTCTCCCGTCAGCATTTTGAATGTCGTAGTCTTCCCTGCTCCATTAAATCCCAGTAAACCAAAGCACTCGCCCTTCCCAACGGCCAAAGACAAACGGTCCACCGCTAACAGCGACGGCCCACCTGAATATACCTAGTGAAACACAACCACAGAAAAAAATATCTCAAAATAGCAGAAAGCTATAAAAAGAACCTTAAACAAATTATTCCGAAGTGACTTAGAGATTTTAACAGATTTTCTGCATGTTTTATAGACTTTGGCCAATAGGTGGTGCCACTCTACTGGTTTTGATACAGTGGAACCTGCATGTCAATTCATTAAAGCATTGCAAACACAATCTTAGCATGTTCTAAAGATGATCTGATGTAATTATTTGAAGAAATGCTTGAATGTATAGAGAGAAATTGAAACTTAAACACATTAACACTGTAGTTTGGAGCCAAACAATCTAATGTGAACAACGTACCTTGCTGAGCTCCTGTAGTATAAGCGGGCTGCCCACCATTGACTCAACCACTGGCTGGCACTCCAAAACTCTCTTCCTCTCCTCCGCAACATCTCTGTCCTCGGGTTGAAGAGCTTCTTCTGCCAACAGCAAAACCTGACAAAAACACACACCCACAGCCGTGATTATTAGCATCCAAATCAATGAAACAGCAGCACTATATCCTGTCTTTTCTTTCCTCTCCCACCTTCTTGCGTCTCCTGCAGAGGTTGAATAGTATGTGGATGCACCGGAGCTCAATCAAGAAGAGCAGGGCGATGAAGACGACACCCTGCAGGGACATTGCCACCAGGAAACGGCCCACTCCGGGCTCATCCATGGAGAAGTAGTTCAGTTGATATGTGATGTCTGCAGATGACCAGCAAAAATGACAATGAGAATGACAACACAGTCCAGATTAAGAGCGCCACATGATGCTAATCGCTCATGCTCGCACAGCTAGCTGTTCAGTGACGTCAGTCATGATAACGATATCAGCGGTGTTGATTGAGATTTCATTTTTGGCAATATTCAAAAGGTTAACCAGCTAGCGCTGCGGGTCTTGTAGCTCCATCGAGACAACAAACACAGCAGATGATTTAATCAGTATAGACACGCACACACGCTATCCTATTGCAGAAAAACAAAAAATCAATTTCCAGGGCTTCACATTTTCATAAGCGAAATGAAACTCAGCAGGAAAGCACATTTAATCCACCGCAATTAAATGACAGGAAAAAAGTTACTTAAAATTTTTCATATCTTAAAATCTATCCGTCTATACATTATGTCTAATCATCTATCCGTGATATCTAACCATCCATTCCATCTAATCTATATAATAAATAATCATCTATACATCGTATCTAACATCTGCACATCATATCTAACCATATATTCTTCATAGTTAACCATAATCCATCATTTTTAACCATCATATATAACCATTCATCCATCATTTCTAACCATCCATTCTTCATAGTTAACATCCATCATATCTAACCATGCATTCCATCTAATCTATATCATATATAATCATCTATACATCATATCTAACATCTACACATCATATCTAACCATCTATTCTTCAGTTAATTATAATCCATCATACCTACATAATCTATATAACCATCTAACATATATAACATTCATTCATCATTTCTAACAACCACTCCTCATAGTTAACATCCATATCTAACATCCATCCCATCTAATCTATATCATATTTAACCATGTATACATAATTTCTATCTACACATCTTTTCTAACATCTATACATCATATATAACCGTCTATACATAATTTCTAACCATCCATTCTTCATATTTAACCATAATTCATCATATCTAACCATCTACAACTAACCATTCATCCATCATTTCTAACATCCATTCTTCATAGTTACCCATAATCCATCATATCTGACATCCATCCATCCATCATTTTTAACCATCTATCATATCTATTCATCCATTCTTCATAGTTAACATTCAACATATCATATCTATATAATACTTAACCATCTATACATCATATATAACCATCAATGCATCATATCTAACTATCCATCATCATATCCAACCATCCATTCCATTATATTTAGCCATTTATATCATATCCAACCATCTATCATATCTAACCATCAATTCTTCATAGTTAACCATCATATCTAACCAACCATCCATCAAATCCAACCATCTATCAATCCATCATATTGAATCATCCATCATCACATCTAACCAATAATTCCATTATATCTAACCATCTATATCATAAACTACCCATCCATCATATCTAACCACCCATTCTATTACATAAAACCACCTATCATATCTAATCTATACATGTCTAACCACCCATCCATCATACTGTATCTAACCATCCATCCTTCATAGTTAACCATCATATCTAAACAACCATCCATCCATCATACACAACCATCTTTCCATTATGTATAACTATCTATCATATCTAAACAACAATCCATCAAATCAAACCATCTATCACACCACACACATTCCATTATCTGAAACCATCATCATATCTATCTAATCATCTATACATCCTATCCAACGATCCATCCAACATATCTAACCATCATTTCTTCATAATAAACCATCATATCTAACCAACCATCCATCCATCCATCATACATAACATAATCTTATTAAATATAACTATCCATCACATCTAAACAACAATCCATCAAATCCAAATTATTCCATCATACTAAACCATCCATTATCACATCTAACCAATAATTCCACTATACATCTAACCATCTACATCACATTAAACTACCCATCCATCATAATGTATCTAACCATCCATTCTTCATAATTAACCATCATATCTAAACAACCATCCATCCATCCATCATACACACCCATCTTTCCGTTATCCATCATATCTAATCAACAATCCATCAAATCCAACATCTATCAATTCATCATAACTAATCATCCATCCATCACATCCAACCAATAATTCCATTATATCTAACCATCTATCAAATTTAACCACCCATCATATCTAATCAACCATTCCACTGTCTAAAACCACCATCATATCTAATCATCTATACATCATATGTAACGATCCATCCAACATATGTAACCATCCATTCTTCATATCTAACCGTCCATCTATCATACCATTATATCTAATCATCCATCCATCATGTGTCAGCACTGAAAATGAAAATTCAGCATGATACAGCACAATCACAGCTAATCAGAACTAATTTTGATGTTCAACCTGTAGCTACCTGAAGCTGGATTTTTGACCAATGAGGACACAGCTACTCAGCACAATACCTGAAACGGCACTGATCAGAACTGACCTAGCAAGAGCTCATGGTTTTCAGTGCAGGTGCTTTTTCATGCCAGTTATCAGATACTCACTGTAGTACTTGCAAATGTACTCAGCAACGACGCTGGAGGTGCAGAAGGTGATGATCTCATAGTTCTGGTAGAACTCGCTGAAGGACATGCCTAAGCAGTAATTCGGGAAGATCAAGAAGATCTTATCCAGGAGGTGAGACAGGTCCACCAGCTTCAGATCTGAGGGAAGACAACCAGAAGAACACAAGGTGTGTGAACAGACACTCTAGCAAGTATTGAAATGCAAGTGTGGATGTTAATGTGCACGTCTCACCAGGTATGGTCATGATGGTGACCGCGAGGAAGGTGGCTGTGCCGCTGAGGATGTTAAAGATGGTGAGGCGCGTGTAGGCGGTGGCGGCCGTGGAGAACAGGAAGCTGAGCAGGTACATGAGGGGAATCACCGCCCAGCCATATAGAAGCAGCAAAAGCAGAACATCCACCAGGTGGTTTTCAGCCACAAATGCTTTTACTGAAAACGCTCGGAAGACCACCTAGAAAAACAAATCGCCCTCATATATCCGGGTTTTCCAAATGACAGGTGCTGAGGGAACTTTAGCTTATTTTAAGCCATATTGCGGCACCCTTGCAACTATGATGGGGCCTCAACCACTGACAGAACCTACACACTACATTCATACTGACCAGCATGAGCAGGCAGGGCAACAGGAAGTTGATGAGGTCCCACAGCAGGGCAGAGAACCAGAAGTTGGAGAGGTAGACCCCGCTGACCTGCTGCACATGCTTGGACTTTACTGATCGCTCAGAGACGAGCAGCAGTGCAAAGGTGCTGGCTAAAGACGCCATGCCGTACATGAGGTTTATGGCAATGGCGAAGCCTGTCTGACCCCTGCAGAGACAAAAATGAGGTTGAAAGTCCAACTAAATGACTAGGTGTCCCAAGTTAACTCCACTTAGGGTTCTGGGTTTGTTTTGACGGCTTAAAGGATTACTTCACTTCCTGATAATGTACTCACCCCTATGTCATCCAAGATGTTCATGTCTTTCTTTCTTCAGTCCAAAAGAAAATTAAGGTTTTTGAGAAAAACATTCCAGGATTTTTCTCCATATAGTGGACTTCAAAAGGTTCAAATTGCAGTTTCAATGCAGTGTCAAAGAGCTCTACATGATCCCAGCCGAGGAATAAGTGTCTTATTAGGAATAAGTGTCGAAACGATCAGTCATTTTCTAAAAAAAAATAAAATAAAAAAATAATACTTCTAACCACAATACTTGTCTTGCATTATGTAATCATGTTGGAAAGGTCACGCACGGTTCTTCTTCGTCTGTGTACTCCGATTCAAAAAGTTCAACATCGCCCTTTTTTTGTAAAGGCCGTTTGATTTTCTTTGCACGTCGGTACTTCTGTCTGACCTTTCCAACGTGACTACATAATGCATGAAGTTGAGCTAGTGCAAGATGAGCATTTGTGGTTAAAAAAAGTATATAAATTTAAATTTTTCGCTAAATAACATCCTTATTCCCCGGCTGGGATCATGTAGAGCCCTTTGAAGCTGCACTGAAACTGCAATTTGAGCCTTTAACCAGTTGGCTCCCATTGAATTCCACTATATTGAGAAAAATTCTGGAATGTTTAAATCAAAAACCTTAATTTATTTTCAGCTGAAGAAAGAAAGACATGAGCACCTTTTATTCTGATGAACTAATCCTTTAAGGAGTCAAAACAACTCAAAATTGATCGGTGCCTGAAAAAATAAATGGTTTTGCCTGTATTGTTTTATCTTAAAGAAGTTCACTTCCAGAACAAAAATTTACAGACAATTTACTCACCCCCTTGTCATCCAAGATGTTCATGTCTTTCTTCAGTCATAAAGAAAGTATGTTTTCTGAGGAAAACATTTCAAGATTTCTCTCCATATAACGGACTTCTATGGTGCCCCCAAGTTTGAACTTCCAAAATGCAGTTTGAATCCAGCTCTAAAAAGGCTCTAAACAATCCCAGCCGAGGAAGAAGGGTCTTATCTAGTGAAACGACTGGTTATTTTCTTTAAAAAATTGACAATTTATATACTTTTTAACCTTAAAAAAAAGTTAGGGTATGTCGAAAGACTCCTGTCTCATTTTCTCCTCCAACTTCAAAATCGCCCTTTATCGCTGCAGAATTACCAACCCAGTGTTTACAAAGTGGACATGCAAAGAAGATCAAACACCCTTATCAAAAAAGGTAAAACAGCGGTGTAGGATGATATTGAAGTTTGAGAAGAAAATGAGATGGGAGTTTTTCAACATAGTTCCTGCAGAGCTAGACAAGATGAGCATTTGAGGTTAAAAAGTATATAAATTGTCAATTTGCTTCGAAAATTGTTTTGCTAGATAAGACTCTTATTCCTTGGCTGGGATCGTTTAGAGCCATTTGAAGCTGCATTTAAACTACATTTTGGAAGTTCAAACTTGGGGGCACCATTGAAGTCCACTATATGGAGAAAAAACCTGAAATGTTTTCCTCAAGAAACATAATTTCTTTACGACTGAAGAAAGACAGACACGAACATCTTGGATGACAAGGGGGTGAGTACATTATCTGTAAATTTTATTTCTGGAAGTGAACATCTCCTTTAAAATGAAAACATAGTTTGGCAAGCACCACAAAACTCTCAAAGACGATACATACTCAGAAAGCTGGCTCTGGGCCGTCTCGGACATGTTGCGGGGCATGGGGTAATTTCCAGTCTGGATGGAGGCGTCGGGTCCGGCTAGTAACTTGAAGAGCGCGTTGTCGACCAGCATGAGCGCAGTAGCGGGGGTGTGATAGCCCTGGTTGTTGAAGTAGCCAATGACATCAGTGGTCTTCCTTGATCGGCTCCTGAAAGCCGCGCCCACCACGCAGTGCTCGTTAAAAGCTCCGCCCTCCCTCATGG
This sequence comes from Labeo rohita, assembly GCF_022985175.1. NCBI lineage: Eukaryota > Metazoa > Chordata > Actinopteri > Cypriniformes > Cyprinidae > Labeo > Labeo rohita. Next base: position 1,266,833 of record NC_066871.1, read on the forward strand.
CATTATAAAGCACGTATTCTGACAAATCTGATCAGACAAATGGCAGGTTAGGATGCTGTTGAGGCAGCTATTGTTTAATGATGCATTTGTTTATTTTTTTACCTGTTATATTAGTGGCAGCTATGGCATTCTGGGAAGGCAGCTGTGCGGCGTAGATCTCAGCCAGAGCTGAAGCCAACGGCCCAGTGTTGGCGTCTACAGCCACGGGTACACGAGTAGGTCCATACTGTTTCAGCGCCAGGCGGAGCTGGGGCGTGATGTGGCTCCCAGGGAGGCTGCGGGCCACTACGAGGGCCATCACGGTGAAAATGAGCGGCACCAGAAACTGAGCCACCATCACTTTCCAGTTGCGCCAGCTGTAGAGCGCCCTCTTCAGGAACATAGCGTAGAACTGCTGCATATAGAGCCTGGCCTGAGGTTGAACACATGCAGAAAATAATACAAAATAAATATCTAATATCTAAACTTAATAAATTTTATTTTTTTTTTAATAAATGAATTACGTTCTTTTAAACTTTCCTTTTAAAGAATCCTGAAAAAATGTATGTATCACTGTTTCCACAAAACTATGAAGCAGCATAACCATTTTTAAAGTTGATAATAATTAGAAAGGTTTCTTGAGCATCAAATCATCATATTTGAATGATTTCTGAAGGATCACGTGACACTGAAGACTGGAGTAATGATGCTGAAAATTCAGCTTTACCATCACTGGAATCAATTACATTTTAAAATATATTCAAATAGTAAACAGTTATTTTAAACTATAATCATATTTCACATTTTTCAGCGTTTTACTGTATTTTTGATCAAATAAATGCAGCCTTGGTGAGCATAAGACTTTCAAATAAATAAATGAATAAATAAATATACACAAAATTGTAACTTATTTTACAAACAGTAAAACAAATGACTACACAAAAGTCTGACACTCAGGAAATAATCCATCATAAAGCTATTGGATGAAAATAGTTCAGCATAAATATATTTCTTTAATTTATGAAAATATATAAAAACATAAACAAAGAAATAAATCAATCAATAAAAAGTACCAAAAAAATGCGATACTGGCATTTTAAGTTTTCTTTTTAAATTTTATTTAATATATATATATATATTTTTTGTTTGTTTGTTTGTTTTTTGTTTTGTTTTGCAAAATAATTTACTTATTTTGCAAAACAAAACAAATTACGAAATAACTCAAATAACTTTCTTTCATTTATAAATAAATAAATACATAAAACCCTGTTAGCCATATTGGCATTTAATTTTTTTTTTTTTTTCCATTTTTTATTATGTAGTTTTTTATATCAGTTTTATTTTATACATACACACACACACACACACACACATATACATTGACTATTAACATTTATTTGATCTCCTGAAATGGATGAACACCATTTTATGAAGGCAATTTTTAACAATTTTCAAGACTTATTTTGATATTCTTGAGGAAAGAATACTGGAAAACTTTGTGGCATTTGGAGGTGGTAGAAATAATAATATAGAAATAATATACTAAATAGATATGACAATATTTTTGACCATGTGAATAGTGTTTGTCTATCCAAGTAGTCGGACAGTCAAAAGAGTACACAAGTCTCAATAATATTCTTAATCTTTCAGTCTCAGTCAGTCAAGATTTTTATTCAGCTGTTTTAGGTTCACAACTAAGAAAAGTTATAGCACCCCATTTCTAAAAGTACAAGAAGTCACTGACCCCAGTGTTGAGTTTGATGTTGGAGCCGTCCTCTGAGATCATAGTGCCGCTGTCTGTGAAATCCGTCACGTCCGTCATGCCGCTGATGCTGCTGGAGTCGTCCATGGTCCAGTCATGTGACCGCCGCTCATGCTGGTACTGCAGAGCCGGAAGCTGAATGGCCTGAATATCCAGACTGGAGTCCACGAGCTTCCCGACCCTGAGAGCGTAAGCACAAAGAAACGCACGCTTACATAAAAGATGACACATACATGAGGATCTGCGTGAAAGAAAGTGGCCGTTACTGGGACACAGCTGGGCGGCCATTGTACGTGCCTACACAAAAGCACTTACGTAAAATGTAGAAGGGTCCAGAAAAAAGACACTGAGCGGGAGATAGCATTGAACCTGTCAATCTGTGCCTCGTCCTACAGCTAATGGCAGTTCAAAGTAGGACAGAGCTCTCCAAAAGCATTACGAAAAATGTTGTGGAGATGGAAAAAGGAGCGGTGGTTAAAAATGCTCTTGGGAAATGACACACTAGAGACTGAACATGTTTCTGCAGGGTGTTTTCAGAGCAGAGGTCTGTAATTTAGTCCTGCAAAATCACACTTCTCAGTTCCCCGTAGAGTTAAGAAGTCCTGCAAATCAATTCTTTGGAAAGAATCGGTTCGTATATCAAATTCAGTTGTTAAAGTGCTAGCAGCAGACCTTTTTTTCTGAAAGAGCATTTAAAAGCGTGATTTTAGATTGGATACGGTCAGTGTTAAACTCTTTCTCAGGGTTTACAAAAAGGCTGCTTAAATAGTTTTGTTTTTTTCCAGCAGTGCTTTTTCAAATCAATTTCAAGCTTTTTACATTTCGGCAAACACGCTAATGTAGTTTTATTGGTACTGATACACTGTGCAAACATGAAAAGCCATCATCTGTGCTGTGTGATTTAATTTATGCTAATATTAATGTGTTAATGCATTTCCCTTTGTTTGTGACATTATTGAAAAGAAAACACAGCTTTGGAGCAACTGTGAGATTTAAAATGAGAGTGAGACAGTGTTGTTATTGTTAATTAAAGCTTGAAACTATTAAAAAAAAAAAAATGTTCCTCACTGAAATAACACTAAAATAAAACAAAATTTGATAAAAATCCTAAAAGAATTAGAGATGCCTTGGCAACTAACTGAAAAAAGTTTAAGTTGAAGTGAGAAAAATCACTAAATTTAGATTAAAAAATAAAAAATGTAAGCTATATATAAATATAGCTTTAAAAAATAATATAAATTCCAAAAGCAAAAAAAAAATAAAAATTAATAATACACTAAATAATTTAGCTTATGCTAAAATTTAAATTAAAATTAAAAATAAAATATGATAGGGCTGTCAAACAATTAATCGCATACAAAATACAAGTTTGAGTTTGCCTAATATGTGTGTACTGTGCGTAATTAATATATATATATATATATATATATACATATATATATATATATATATATATATATATATAAAAATATAAATACACACAAATTACTGTACACTTTTAAGAGAAATATGCTATTTATCTACAAAATATTGTTATTTAGATATAATATCAATTTTATAAAAATTATAATAAATACATGTACATGAATGTGCTTGTATTTATATATACATAATAATTACACACAATACACACACATATATTAGGCAAATTCAAACTTTTATTTTGTATGCGATTAATCACAATTAATCGTTTGACAGCCCTAGGTTAAACACTATAATAGTATAGTAATAGTAAAAATAATACTTAAATAATACAGCTACAAAAAAAATAAAACTCTCTGGAGATTCTTCATTATTTGTGGTGGTCTTGTGATCAAGTACCTGAGAAAAACCTCCTCCATGGTGGTAACGGACGCCCCATAGCTGGCGATGCCCAACTCGTCTCGATTCATCTCCAGCTCAGCAAATAGCAGCTCAAATCTGCGTAGAGACACAAGAATTTATAAACTCAAACCTGAACATGTTTTGTTCATTTTCATTTCATTTTTATCAGTTCAACAAAAATGCAAACTTATTCTAATGTCACTCAAAACCTGTATGAAGTATATTATTAATAAGCTATATTAGAAGTCTGTGATAGTGTTAAGTAGTTGATAGTGTTATAAATCCAGAGTGTAAAACATAAAATCTAATGGAGTATTTTATATGTTTATGGTACTTTTTGTCCTTTTTTTTGGAGCTTGAAACTGCTGGTCATAAACCCAATTCTGATCAACTTTATAAAACACTTCTGAACTCAATGCAATGTTATTTTTGCACCACTGAGATACAATTATAGTTTTTGGTAACATTTTTGAATGTTTTCATTTTAAAGTTTTAGTAAATTTGTTTTGTCATTTTTATCCAATTATGTATTTTTTGATTTATATATTATTTTTGCAAAGCAAAGCATCACTATTACTATTCTGTTTGGGAATGATGGGAAGGTTATTCACTAAACTTTGGTGCATAACTCATCTTGCACCGTTTGTCATGTTAATCGTGTTAGAATGTTGCTAGCATCATGCTAACACCTGTTAACAACTTGCTAATCATCTTGGCATGTTGCTAGCATCATTATAATGCTAACATCTTGTTAAAAACATGCCAGCATCATGCTAACACAATTTGCATGTTTTTAACATGAAATTACATGATTAGGGTTAGTATTAGTGCCTTCTTTAGATCTAGTTGTTATTATTATTTTAACATATGTTTGTTTTTAAAGTTATTTATTTATTTTATTTTGAATTTTTTTTCTTACAGTCATGGCCAAAAATATCGGCACCCTTGTAATTCTGTCAGAAAATGCAACCCTTCTCTTAGAAAATTGTTGCAGTTGCAAATGTTTTGGTACTCACGTTTATTTATTTTTATTTATTAACACAAAAAACAGAGAAGAAAAGTCAAATCTGATGCAGTTCCACACAGAACCCAACAAATGCACTGGACAAAATTATTGGCACCCTTAACTTAATATTTGGAAAAAATAACTGAGATCAGTCACTTCCTGTAACCATGAATGAGTTTCTTACACCTCTCTACTGGAATTTTGGATCACTCTTCTTTTGCAAACTGCCTCCAGGTCATTCAGATTTGAAGGATGTCTTCTCCCAACTGCTGTTTTGAGATCTCTCCACAGGGGTTCTATGGGATTCAGATCTGGACTCATCGCTGGCCATTTCAGAACTCTACAGTCTCTAACTCTACGCTTTGTTTGTAACCATTTCTGAGTGCTGTTTGAAGTGTGTTTCGGGAAGACCCATGACCTCTGGTGGAGACGCAGTTTTCTGACACTGGCCACTACGTTGTGCCCCAAAATTCTTTGGTAATCATCAGATTTCATGAGAACGTTCACACAGTCAAGGCATCCAGTGCCAGAAGCAGCAAAGCAACCCCAAAACATCTTTGAACCTCCACCATGTTTGACTGTAGGGACTGTGTTCTTTTCTTAGAAGACCTCATTTCTTTTTCTGTAAACAGTGCCATGATGTCCTTTACCCAATAGCTCTATTTTTGTCTCATCTGTCCACAGTGTTGTACCCTGTGTCTGCAGATCAGCCTGAATTTGTTTGGAGGGTTAATCAGGGTTCTTTATCTTCCATTTGAACAATCCTTTGTTGTAATTTTTCAGTAATTTTGCTCTTCCGTCCACATCCAGGGAGGTTAGCTACAGTGCCAAGGGCTGTTAACCTCTTGATGGTATTGCGCACAGTGGACACAGGAACATTAAGATCTCTGGAGATGGACTTGTAGCCTTGAGATTGTCCATGATTTTCCACAATTTTTTTCTCTCAAATCCACAGACAACTCTTTACACTTCTTTCTTTTCTCCATGCTCAGTGTGACACACAACACAAAGGTTGAGTCAACTTTTCTCCATTTTAACTGGTTGCAAGTGTGATTACTATATTGCCACACCTGTTACTTGCCACAGGTGTGTCTAAATACAAATTACAGGAGTATCACATGCTTGAAAAGCAATTATTTCTTACAATTTTGACAAGGTGGTAATCATTTTGTCCAGTCCATTTTTGAGTTCTGTTTTTTTGTGTTGTTGCAGTGCGAACAAAAACAATAAGCATGTGAATACCAAAAAACAGAATTGCAAGGGTGCCGATATTTTTGGCCATGGCTATAGATTTCATATATTATCTATTTGATATTTTTTTTTTATTTCTGTTAATGTTTATTATTCGTGCTCTCAATCTATTTTAATTTTGCAATAATTTCGCAATCTTTAAATTAATGTAGAAACAACATAAAGACAGCATTTTTAAAATATTAGTTAAATATTTTTTTAGAACTGAAGGTGGCTGATGTCTCTAGAAAATTGTTCTTTTTTTCCTAATATTTGGAAACCATTGACTGTAGACATTAAACATTACAGTATAATTGAGAGGTATCAATTTTAACATTTATTAGACTATATACAGAAATTGAATAAAGTTATCAAACACAAAATACTAAATTAAATAGAGATGAATCCTTGTAGCTACAAAAGTTCTGGATTTCCTCTTTTTTTTCTATTGTTTCTAGATTAACAGACATCACAGCAGCTGGGTTAATAGCTTATTTGGCTGCTATTACTTTAAGATGTTTTTAACTGGAAAAATTAAATAACCTGTGTTTTGACAGCACTATTTATTATTTTGCTAGCAAATAAAAAAGTGTTTTTCTTCTCAGTTTAATTCTAGTTAACATACCTCTAATTCCATTAAAATATTTGGTATACTTCAACAAACATAAACATAATAAATTACATAAATTCACTTTTGAGGTGAACTATTTCTTTCAAGAAGTGCTTTTAGCATGTTTTTCTCTCACAGACGGTGGATTCGAGAGTCGGAGAGGAGAAACACACATGTCTGATGAACAGAGCAGACTGTTGTTTTGAGACCTTCACTAAAAAACAGATCAATGGGTAAATTTAGTCCGTCTGTTGCTACGGCAGCTCACAAAAACCAGACTCAAGATATCTAGATACATCAAACCATTTTTTCATATTTACAGGAGTTACTGATTAAGGCAATGATGATGAGACATTGACATATGCATTCCTGTTAAACAAGTCTAATATGTAAATCAGATGTTTTTGTAGTATGCAGCATTGTTCACACTATGCAAACATCTACACGCACTGAATAACTGGATGACCTACTGCTTTTGCCAAATGTGTAGCATACAAAAGAGTACATTGCATGAAAAATAACATATCCACAATGCAATGTACCTGACTTGACTCATTATTCAATCAGATGCAAAACTGGATTAAAAATGCAAAATTGCTCTGTCTGAAAAAGTAATGATATGCAACACAGATAAAGTGATAATGTTGCTTACTGCTGTTTGAAATGCACTGCATAATGCATATGCTTTCACTATTTGAGAAGAAGTGCACAGTATACTGTGCAGTAGACATGTAAATTTAGTACTGTCTTACCTGCTGGTGCTCTCTTTAGGCAGTATGTATGAGAGTTCAGCGCCTGCACTGCTCTCTAGAGTGGCGTCGGGCACGTACATGTGCACTAGACGGGTGATCTCTGACACGTTGCAAAACGCATCTTTTACTATAACCATGTGGTAACCAGCACCTGTGAGAAAAACAAGACTAAATCAGATAAATATTTTTTGAGACCATTAGCTAGAAGCAAACTTCTGGAGCAAAACACTATTTTTAAAGGGGCCATGAACTGCATTTTTAAAAAATTATTTCACAATGTTCTCTCAGGTCCACTTATCATTTTTGCATCAAAAAACATCAGAATTTAGCAGTAATGGGCTATCGGGTGTCCTGCTTTTGACCCTCTCTGCAGAACAGCCTGTTTTTATAAGCGAAGCGCATTCAAGTAAATGGAAGTAAATGCCAACTGCTATGACTGGTGAACAGTTTCACAAATTAAAATATGATGTACCCTGAAAACAGGGTTATTTTGTAGGGATGTGACGAGATCTCGTGGCAGCGTGAAAAGCACGTTTTGTCGCTGCCCATGTTAATGAATCAGAGGGTCGGAGTAAATGTGAACGCAGAAAGAGCAACACAAACAGTCTTTTCAACCATATTATAATCATTATTTCTGTGTTAGAGACATTTAAATAATGAAAGTACTGGGATAAAAGTTTATAGTTTGGGTATAAACACTTATTGTCTACAGTAGTGATCAAAACGAAAGTATCTTAACATGTGCATCTCAATAAATTAGAATGTTGTGGAAAAGTTAATTTATTTCAGTAATTCAACTCAAATTGTGAAATTTGTGTATTAAATAAATTCAATGCACACAGACTATAGTAGTAGTTTAAGTCTTTGGTTCTTTTAATTGTGATGATTTTGGCTCACATTTAACAACAAAAAAAAACACCAATACCAAGACCAATAAAAAACATTTTTAGTGAATTGTTGGCCTTCTGGAAAGGATGTTCATTTACTGAATATGTACTCAATACTTGGTAGGGGATACTTTTGCTTTAATTACTGCCTGGAGCGTGGGCGTGGAATGGAGGTGATCAGTCTGTGGCACTGCTGAGGTGGTATGGAAGCCCAGGTTTCTTTGACAGTGGCCTTCAGCGCATCTGCATTTTTTGGTCTCTTGTTTCTCATTTTCCTATTGACAATACCCCATAGAGAATCTGCAGGTCTGGTGAGTTTGCTGGCCAGTCAAGCACACCAACACCATGGTCATTTAACCAACTTTTGGTGCTTTTGGCAGTGTGAGCAGGTGCCAAATCCTGCTGGAAAATGAAATCAGCATCTTTAAAAAGCTGGTCAGCAGAAGGAAGCATGAAGTGCTCTAAAATTTCTTAGCAAACCGGTACAGTGACTTTGGTTTTCAAAAAACACAGTGGACAAATACCAGCAGATGACATTGCACCCCAAATCATCACAGACTGTGGAAACTTAACACTGGACTTCAAGCAACTTGGGCTATGAGCTTCTCCACCCTTCCTCCAGACTCTAGGACCTTGGTTTCCAAATGAAATACAAAACTTGCTCTCATCTGAAAAGAGGACTTTGGACCACTGGGCAACAGTCTATTTCTTCTTCTCCTTAGCCCAGGTAAGATGCCTCTGACATTGTCTGTGGTTCAGGAGTGGCTTAACAAGAGGAATATGACAACTGTAGCCAAACTCCTTGACACGTCTGTGTGTGGTGGCTCTTGATGCCTTGACCCCAGTCACAGTCCATTCCTTGTGAAGTTCACCCAAATTCTTGAATCGATTTTGCTTGACAAGCCTCTCAAGGCTGCAGTTCTCTCGGTTGGTTGTGCATCTTTTTCTTCCACACTTTTTCCTTCCACTCAACTTTCTGTTAACATGCTTGGATACAGCACTCTGTGAACAGCCAGCTTCTTTGGAAATGAATTTTTGTGGCTTACCCTCCTTGTGAAGGGTGTCATTGATTTGTCTTCTGGATAACTGTCAGATCACTAGTCTTCCCCATGATTGTGTAGCCTAGTGAACCAAACTGAGAGACCATTTTGAGGGCTCAGGAAACCTCTGTAGGTGTTTTGATTTGATTAGCTGATTGGCGTGTCACCATATTCTAATTTGTTGAGATATTGAATTGGTGGGTGTTTGTTAAATGTGAGCCAAAATCATCACAGTTAAAAGAACCAAAGACTTAAACTACTTCAGTCTGTGTGCACTGAATTTATTTAATACATGAGTTTCACAATTTGAGTTGAATTACTGAAATAAATGAACTTTTCCACAACATTCTAATTTATTGAGATGCACCTGTATATGTTTTTAAAAGACTTAAGCAATGAACAGTTTGTCAGAACCACTAGTAAATTACGTTATTTTGTTTAGTTTTCTAATCTTTTTTTCTCCAGAATTGTGAGAGAATCATGGTCTCCAATTTATTAAAAACAACTGGGATTCTCAATTTATCCAGAATCGTGAAGCTCTTGTTTAAATGTTATTACTGCATATAATTCATTAAATTGGAAGTTTAATTTCATAAAGTTCAAAATGCACTTTTGAAAAGTTTAAAAATCTTGTCTCGCCTCGTTTTCGTGAACCCAGTCTCATGTCTCGTCTCGTCTCATGGGATAAGTGTCTCGTCACACCCCTATTTATTTGGGTTAAAAGCGTGTCAATATTCTGTACATATCAAACAATCTGGAACAGACGATGCACAACCTGTCTAAAGACAACAGAAATGTAATCTAAGATTTAAAACGTAATCTTCTGCATAAACAGAACCCGCTCCTGTCATGATCTTGCAGCACTCTCACCATATTTGTTCTTGAGGAAGAGCGGCGAGCCGCAGCACTGGAGCTCTCCGCTAGCCATGATGGCGATCCGATCTCCCAGCAGGTCGGCCTCGTCCATGAAGTGCGTGGTCAGCAGGATGGTACGTCCGCGCTTCTCGCCCTGCAGCAGGTCCCAGGTGGCCCGGCGGGCTGAGGGGTCCATTCCTGAGGTGGGCTCGTCCAGCATCACCACCTACAGGGAAATAATCAAAAGCACATGGGCTGTGTTAGCATTTGAGTGGCTAACACTAATTGGAAACCTTTACGTACTGATGGAAAATCCAACCTGGACTTAACATGGAAATTAAATGAACAGAATGCTCAAGCTGCCTGACCTTTGAGTCTCCAATTAAAGCAATGCCGATGGAAAGCTTCCTTTTCATGCCACCAGAGAGGGTCTTGGATCTTGCATGGCGTTTATCCTCCAAATTCAAGATTCGAAGGATGCGGTCCACCTCTCCAGGGATCTTTTCACGAGGATAACCCTTCAGCTGCGAAGAAGAAACAACATATATAAAGATCCATCTCAATGCTGAATACAGTGCAACAATTGGGCTCTGGAAGTAAAAATCCTATTCATTTTCTCCGTAGGGTGATTGTTTTTTAACAATAACTTAAAAACTACTAGAGACAGATCTACTGTGAGCTGCAAGGTTCTTAATCGACAGTGTATGCTTTTGTTAAAGTCATCAGCACACATTATTTGAACTTATTTTTTAAATAATCATGTTTAACAGTGGAATTTCTTGTGAAAAACTTGTTTTTTATTTGATTTTCATCACAATGCTTCATGGGAAATCCTTTAACTACAGTCTTCTTTGTATTTTTATCCAGTTTTCAAATAGTTTTTTTGCTTCAAATCAAAGTTTGTAACACTTTGATTCACCTCATAGGTGGCAGTAAACTACTAAAACTACAACTAAAACTAAAACAAAAACCATTTATATAAATTTTTAACTGAAATAAAATAAACTTTAACGGAAATAAAATAAGTCTATATATTTTTTGCCAAAGCAACATTTATATTTTTAGTTTGTTTGACTCGATGAATTAAAATAACTACAACTGAAACTGAAATAAAAATCATATAGACGAATAACAAAAACATAAAATTGTATAAAATTAAACTTCAACTAAAACCATAAAAAACTTTTGTTACTTGAAATAAACTTGAAATTAAATAAAATAATAACATTTCTCATTTTCATTTAGTCTAACTTGATGTACTAAAATAACTAAAACTGAAATGAAAATTAATAAAAACCATGTAGACACAGAGAAACAAAAAAACTAATAAAAATAATAAAAACACAACAAATTTACTCAAATTTAAAATTAAAATAAAAAACTGAAAAACAAAACAAAAATACATAAATAAACACTATAATAGTGGCAGCTGGTTAGTGCGGTTGACAGCTTTCAACTCTTTAATGAAGTCTTTTTAAAAACCCATATGGGAAAAATGAATAGGAACCTACACTACCAGTCAAAAGTTTTTGAGATTTTTAATGTTTTTTTGAAAAAAAAAAAAAAAACAACAAAAACAACTGTAAAATCTGTAAATATTTGTACTTTTTAAAATAACTGTTTTCTATATGTATATTTTAAAATGTAATTTATTCCTGTGATTTTAAAGCTGATTTTTCAGCATTATTACTCCAGTCACACGATCCTTCAGAAATTATTCAAATATTCTGATTTCCTACTTAAAAACATTTATTATTATTATTATTATTATTTTTAAGTTGAAAACAGCTGAGTACATTTTCTTTTTGTTTGATAAATAGAAAGATTAGAAGAACAGCATTTATCTGAAATAAAAATCCAAGCTTTTAAATGGCCTAGTGTATAATGTTACAAAAGCTTTTTATTTCAGATGAATGCTGAATTTTACATCTTTTTATTCATCAAAGAATCCTGAAAAAAATGTACTAAACTGTTATAAATATTGATAATAATACTAATACTGATAAATGTTTCTTAAACAGCAAATCAGCATATTAGAATGATTTCTGAAGGATCATGTGACTGTAGTAATGATGTAGAAAATGTAGCTTTGATCAAAGGAATAAATTACATTTTAAAATATATTCAAATAGAAAACAAGTACTTTACATACTACAAATATTTTACAATATTACTGCATTTGTTGTACTGTGGATCAAATAAATGCAGACTTGGTGAGCATAAGAGACTTCTTTAAACACATTAAAAATCTTACTGTTCAAATACTTTTGACTGGTAGTGTATGTCACTGATAATGTGGGTGGGAAAAAAAAGAAAAATGGATAACATACAGCATGATCACAGAGTTGGGTATTTTATAGGCGTCATCGATCTGTGTCTACCTGTGTGTAGAAGAGCAGGTGTTCTCTGACGGTGAGGTTATCGAAGAGCACGTCGTGCTGCGGACACAGACCCAGACTGCGGCGGATCAGAGCCATATCCTGACATATGTCGTAACCGTTAATGTACGCACGGCCACTGCTAGGTGGGAAAAGGCCTGAGAATGAAAAGAAAAAGGGAGTTTGAATGGTGCAAAGAAGCGATCAACTCTGACTGACCTCCGTTATCACTGTTTACAGTTACAGCTGAATCAATGGTGTAGCTGCTAGCTATAAGAGATAACATTTAAATTGACTTAGCAAGAAAGAACGTGTGCGATCAGAGGGTTGTGTTAAGTTAATCAATTTAGTCTATAGAACATAATATAGATATGATTCATAAAACTACATTGCGGTGTTCATGTAACACTCACCTGTCAGCATTGATAGTGTGGTGGTCTTGCCCGCTCCGTTGTGACCCAGCAGGACAGTGATCTGGCCTTCGAACATGTTGAGCGTTAAATCCCTCACCGCCTCCTTTGTCTTATTTCCCACTTTGAACACCTGCGGCAGAAGGATCCACATGTTTACTTTCTCCAACCATTTCTATAGGAGATCCATGTCTCCATTATACTGACTTTGCACACACAGAGTCCACCATCTGTCCCCTATGAATCTAATGTTTTTAAAGCAAAACACCATGCATCGGGTACCTTCGCCAAATGTTTGATCTTGACCCCCGAGACCAGTCCAGCTGGCTCCTCTTCGATAAACTCGCCCTTCGACACCTTCTCGGCCTCCTCCTCGTCCTCCTTCTCCTTCAGCAAGGCCACACGAGGGCTGCTGCACCAGTATGAGGGCTGAGAGCAGATGAGAGAGAAATAACACGACACCATAATGGATAAATGTTCCCCACTGGTTTCATAAACATTCGCATAATGTTCCTTCTCATAAAATGTAAATGAGCAAAAAGACCCATTCACATTAAGAATGATAATTATAAGATAATGAAAACTATATAAGTGGATTCCGGTTGGTAGTCAACGTTTTTATCGTTCATCAGCTAGAAAAAAAAAAGGAAAAAATCCAATATTCTCTTAAAGGGATAGTTCACCCAAAAATGAAAACTCTGTCATTAATTACTCACCCTCACGTCGTTTTTAAACCCGTAAGACCTTCGTTCATCTTCAAAACACAAATAAAGATATTTTTGATGAAATCCGAGAGCTTTGTGACCCTGCATAGACAGCAATGCAACTGACACATTCAAGGCCCAGAAAGGCAGTAAGGACATCGTTAAAATAGTCCATGTGACATCAGGGATTCAACCATAATTTTATGAAGCTACAAGAATACTTATATATATACTTAATATGTGCGAGAAGAAAACACAAATAATGACTTTATGTAACGATTTCTACTTTTCCACGTCAGTTTGTGATGGGTGTTCGTTTGATGCTCGTAGCTTCACAACATTAAAGTTAACCCACTGTTGTCACATGGACTATTTTAACAATATCCTTACTGCCTTTCTGGGCCTTGAACGTGTCAGTTGTGTTGCTGTCTATGCAAAAATATCTTAAAGGAAAAATCCACTTTCAAAACAAAGATTCACATATAATTTACTCACCCCCTCGTCATCCAAGATGTTCATGTCTGTCTTTCTTCAGTCGTAAAGAAATTATGTTTTTTGAGGAAAACATTTCAGCATTTTTCTCCATATAATGGACTGATACGGTGCCCTGAGTTTGAACTTCCAAAATGCAGTTTAAATGCGGCTTCAAACGATCCCAAATGCGGTTGTAAACGATCCCAGCCGAGGAAGAAGGGTCTTATCTAGTGAAACGATCAGTGATTTTCATAGAAATAATACAATTTATATACTTTTTAATGCCAAGCGCTCGTCTTGTCTTACTCTACCCGGACTGTTTTTGTTTAGGTTCAAGACAGTTAGGGTATGTCAAAAAACTCCCATCTCATGTTCTCCCTCAGCTTTAAAATCATCCTATATCGCTGTTTTACCTTTTTTGTTGAGGGTGTTTGATCTTCTTTGCATGTTTACTTTGCAAACACTGGGTGAGTACTTCTGCAGCGATGCAGGATGATTTTGAAACTATTTTTTTGAAGTTGAGGGAGAAAATACGATGGGAGTTTTTCGACATACCCTAACTGTCTTGAGCCAGAATACAGAGTTCAGGGAGAGCAAGACGAAATGAGCGTTTGAGATTAAAAAGTATTTAAATTGTATTTTTTAAACTGCATTTCGGAAGTTCAAAATCGGGGCACCATATCAGTCCATTATATGAAGAAAAATGCAGAAATGTTTTCCTCAAAAAACATAATTTCTTTACGACTGAAGAATGACAGACATGAACATCTTGGATGACGAGGGGGTGAGTACATTATATGTGAATCTTTGTTTTGAAAGTGGACTTCTCCTTTAAGATATTTTTGATGAAATCCGAGAGCTTTCTGACCCTGCATACACAGCAACACAACTGACACGTTCAAGGCCCAGAAAGGCAGTAAGGACATTGTTAAAATAGTCCATGTGACAACAGTAGGTTACATACAGTGTATTTTTGGCTATTGCTACAAATATACCCGTGCTGCTAAAGACTGGTTTTGGGGTCCAGCATCACGTTTAAGAAATATAAAGACTTCTAGTAGTTTCATCTTATTTTAATGCTTGTTTTGCATTATGTTAAGTCATTTTGAAGCCTCCTTCAAAGTTGCTAAGGCCCCCAGGTAGATACACACCAGGTTAAGTTAAGATGAATCTCTTTAACAGGCTGCAAGACCTGATGTACCATTCATCATGTCCATAAAACAAACTGTGTCAGAGATATAGTTAAAGTTGTAACTGTCAACAACAGTAATAGTGATGCTTGCCTTATAAAACACCACTAAAATCATACTAAGTTACTAATTAAGTGTAAAAAACTCCAGTGATAACTTTCACAGATAAGCTCAAAAACCAGATTATTCGCTATGTTACACTATGTATGCAAGAGCATTTGTGTATTGAGTCAAAGGTGTGACCCCGAAGGCCATTGTTTCTTATCACTTTCACTCCGACGGGGTCTTTATTGGCGCCCTGTTGATAAGCCTGTTTGCAAACACAAGCATTGACGCAGCAAGTGTCCTACACATACAATAGCTCTGTGCAAATCACGTCAATGTTCTTCATCTCCTCCCTCGTCATGCCCTGTATGTCTGGAGATAAGGCTGCGCATGCACTTCCTGACTCTTGATGACATAAGCACGGCGTTCCTAATGCTTCCCGTGTTTAAGGCGGCTGCCGGTCAGGAAAGACGCACAAGTTGCGCTAGTGCTGGTTCTCATTCTCTCGCGCTTTAAAAACTTCCCATGTGTGAACCGCTAATCTCTGCGACAAGTTCACAAGGCCAAAATAAACTATTGTGACCTGTTTCGCAAGAATACATGTGATGCGCACGAGGAACTTGGAGGATTGAGGAAATAATTGGTTAAAATAAACACTGCCATGGTCAAAAACATTGAAGGGAGTAGCACTTTTAAAGGCTGGATTCACAAAACTGTTTAGAACAAAATTCTGCTAATATGTATTAATATTTTCTAAGAATAAAGTTAAGAATATTTTGCACTGCCAGAAACAATCAGCCATGATGTGTGACTTTTGCTTATTATTTTTCTTTGCGTAAACCTTTCCAATTTATGCCAATTTATGAAATGTTCCTATGAATGATTTATAAAACATTCAAACATCTATATGCATAAAAAATGTAAATGTGTTTTGTTTTTTTTTCAGGAAATCACATTAATTAATTTCAGCAATGTAAATTATCCTAAAGCAGTTGCTCATTTGTGTAAATAATAATATTAATGCATATTTTGATTGTCTATTTATCTTTATATTTTAATAAATAAACTTTGCATGCTCTTTTTGCCTTTACAAAACCTGATATGCTGACGAAGGATGAAATTCGTGGAATTTAGGATCAAACCCAAACAAAAGACCATCCATCATGAGATCAGCATTTTTTTTTTAAATTTAGCCAGTTGCAAAAAAAAAAAAATTGCACAATTATTATGATGATTACATTACTTTTATATTATGCAATGTAAAAAGGCTAATAATATAATATGTTCTTAATAAATATATAATAAATATAATAAAAAAAAAAATTTGATGTTTTTAAGAAAATATTCTAGAACTAAAAAAAGTATATATTGTCATTATTTTAATATTTAATTAATAACTACTTAAATTAATTATATCATTAATTAAATTAATTCATTTTGTGTCTTTGTTGTTTGTTTAAAGGCTGAAAATACGTACGTTTTATCTGGTTGTTTGTTTAAAAATAAAAAAAAATATTCACAAACGTATATATATTGTCATTATTTCAATATTTATTTAATAATTAATTAATTAATTAGATAATTAATTCACTTATTTCATTTTGTGTTTCTTTAAAGGCTGAAAATACGTACTTTTTATTTGGTTGTTTGTTTAAAAAAAAAAAAAAAATTCACAAACATAAATTGTCAATATATTTTAATATTTAATTCATAATTAATTATATACATTTTATCTGGTTGTTTGTTTGAGAATAAAAATAAAATATTCACAAACATATATTGTCAACATATTTTAAGATTTAATTCATAATTTATTATATATTTAATGAAATTTAATTAATTCATTTCATATCTTTGTTGTTTGTTTAAGGCTGAAAATATATACGTTTTATCTGGTTGTTTGTTCGAAAATAAAAAAAACGTAACGTAGTATATACAAACGTATATATATTGTAATTATTTTAATATTTATTTAATAATTAATTAAATTAATTAGATAATTAATTCAATTATTTCATTTTGTGTTTGTTTAAAGGCAGAAAGAAAATACGTACCTTTTATTTGACTGTTTGTTTAAAAATAAAAATATTCACAAACATATATTTTTCCAATATTTTAATAATTAATTCAACTATATAATTATGAAATGTATTTAATGTCTTTGTTGTTTGTTTATATGCTGAAATTTCGTATGTTTTATCTGGCTGTTTGTTTGAAAATAAAGGAAAATGTTCAGAAACTTATATATTGTCATTATTTTAACATTTAATTAGTAATTAATTAAATTAATTATATGATTAAATACATTTATTTTATGTCTGTTGTTTGTTTAAATGCTGAAAAATATGTAAATTTTATCTGGTTGTTTGTTTAAAAAGAAAAAGAAAACATCCATATTGTCAGTTTTTCAATATTTAATTAATAATTAAATAAATTATTTATATAATTAATTAAATTAATTCATTTTGTGTCTTTGTTGTTTGTTTAAAGGCTGAAAATATATAATCCAAAAAAAACATATTCACAAACGTATATACTGTCGTTATTTTAATATTTAATTCTTAATTAATTACATTAATGATGTAACTAATTAAAGTATTCATTTTGTGTTTTTGTTGTTCATTTAAACGTTATAAAAATATGTACATTTTATCTAATGGTTTGTTTGAAGATAAACAGAAAATATTGACGAATATCTTAAGGATTTTCCAAGATTTGCACTACAGTCTATTCAAAAACTACATTTTTGTCAACAATTTCTCATCCTCATGTTGCTGACTTACTTTCTTCTTCTTCTAAAAAGTAACCAAACAGTTTAAGTTCCCGAAAATCCTTTTTTGTCTATACAATGGAAGTCAATGGGGACCATAACCAACATTCTTCAAAATATCTTCTTTTGTGTTCAGCGGAGGAAATAAGATTTCCACAGAAGAACGAACGCAATAAAGGAAAAAAAATACAAATTGGGGTGAACTATCCCTTTACCCCAGCTTATATTGACCACATATATAACTACAGCTGATGTGCACATAGGCAATACTTACCAGGATGAAGAAGTACCACGGACGAGGGACTCCGTATTCTCCCGGAAACACGGCTTCCACGTACCAGGCCACCAGAGCGTACAGCACAGAGTCCAGCAGCAGCAGCCCCAGCACTTGACCCAGAGAGAAGTCGTCGTCCACCGTCACCGGATCGAACAGGTTGTGCCACTGGATGCCCGCCCCTGAGGACGACACAGGACATGAGCGTCAGCCTTAGATGTGTGATTACAGCGACAGTAGTGACGGGTTCGGCCGGACCCCTGACCTTTGCCCTCGAACATGCCGATCAGCTGGGCTCCCATGGCCATGGCCACGTTGGAGATGAGGCAGGCGGAGACTTTCTGAGCGTGTGACAGGAGGTCATAGCGAGGCCACAGGAAGATGTACGGCAGGTAGCTCAGGAAGTAGATGAAGCCGCCCGCTGCTGCCGCCACATTCGCTATGAGGGAAAAATTTAAATTACTGAATTTTGCTTTATATTTATTTATATAGAACAAGAACACAAGAACTGCAAAATCAAAATAGAAAATTGTAATTATTATTATTTATAAACACTGTGATATTTATGTTTATGTTTCATTTTACTTTTAAAATAATTAGAATAACATTTTATTACTTCCACATTATATTAATGATAATTTAAGGAGAAAAACAAGGAAGTCTGATTCTGCCTCAGGAAAAAAAGGTAACTGTACAAGTTAAATAAAATGAAATAAAATAAAATAAAATAAAATAAGAAATAAATACTGAGATATATTCATGATTTGTATTTTCCATTATTTAAAATGGTCATTCTCTAAAATTTATATATCATTTATTAATTTAAGTGAAGACAACAAAACAAATACTACCATTATTTCAGGACATTTTAATTTAATTTATTTTTATGTTTTTTTTTATATATACATAAAACAGTATTTCATTATTTGTCATATTATTTAAAAAAATAAAACAAAATACGTAACTGTAGAAGTTATATAAAACAAGAAATGAAAAATGATTTTCTATGAAGATTAAATAAAATAAATAAAATAAAAATAAAATAAATAAAAATACTGTTATATAATAATTTATGCTGATTTACATCAAAACAAAAATTAAAAAGGCAACAACAAATACAACCTTCATTTACAAATACTTTAATAATTAAATAATATTTGTATTTATTTATTTATTTATTTATTTCAGCGAAGCCAACATTTCATTATTTTGTCATATTATTTTACTTTAAAAAATGTAATAAAATAGGTAAAATAAGAAATAGAAAATAAATGAAAATCTAAATAAAAATACTGTTATATAATAATTTATGCTGATAAAAAAAAACAAAAAACAAAGGCAACACAAGAAAATACAACCATAATTACTAAATACTTTAATATTTACATAATATTTATTTTTATGTTTTATATACCGTTTTTTTTTTTTTTCACATTATATTAATGAGAATTTGGACAGAATGGAAGTTGGCAACATATACTACAATTATTAACTAATTTTTAACTGATTTGTTAAGCATTTTTTAATTTTAAAACAATTCAAATAACATTTAATTATTTATTTTTCATATTATATTAATAGGAATTTGGGGGGGAAATATCTGGTAAAAGAGGCAACTGACACCAAAAAATAAATAAATAAAAATATTACTAACATTAATATTATTATTTATATATACTGTACACTGTGACATTATGTTCAAGACGTTTCTCCAAAAGCCCGTTATAAAATAAGAAATTATTTTTGGGTGACTGTGACCTGGACATTTTGGTCCCATTCAGCCTGACCAGAATGAGATTCAGTGTGTGAGATTTAATGACGGACGTGTGACGTGAATAAACGAGTCTCCATTATGAGGTTCCAGAATCAAACCCCGGCACTCACTCACACAGACGGCCTTGAGCTACACTCCCTACCACCCTTAAAAACAGCCACAAAAGAGCGAATGAGAGAGAGGCGATGAGAGAAAAGAGCAGTGGGAAGAGTGGCACCGCTGCTCAACAAATGGAAGCAAATGACACACCGCGCTATTTTTACATTCACATCTCGAAGGGACGCAGAGATGCGAAGCACCTCTTCACTCTTAACAATATATCATTTGGGCATTGAATGGGCCGGACCGGCAGAGCAGGACATGTTGATTAAGGTCCATTTTCAGCCTTTCTAAACCTGAGAGGACGAGCCTCTATGGGCTTTTGAATAAAGGAGGTCGTCGAACCGCACCGACTCGATTTCAGACATGCGGCCTCGCTGTGCTGTAAGAAAAACAGCCGACCCTGTTCTGAATCACATACATCAGCTGTATAGAACTATAATAATAAATAATAAACGTTATAATGAATCAAGATCCCATTAAGAAAATGCTCAGGCCTTCTTCATCTTTAAAATAAAACTAAACATCATATTTTGCTTACATAAAATGTCTACTTTTAGCATTATTAAGACTTTTTGCATTTTTTTGACATTTTTTCATGACATTTAAACATATTTGGCACCTGTAATACAAAATAAATAAGCTAATGAATAAATAAATAAAAAAAATATTTAAAAAATGAATGAAAACTGAAAAAATATATTTAAAAATAATAAAATACATAAATATAAATATAAATAACTAAATACACACAAATAAATCAAATTACAAAAATGTGAAAAAATTATAATTTAAATTACTTGCGCTACAGTAACGAAAAAGTAAAATAATAATAAATATAAAACAAATAATTACATACATACATACATAAATGCATAAATAAAATAAAAATAAAAATAAAATAATAAATAAATTTTAAATAATAAAAGTAAATATTTAAAAAATGAATGAAAACAAAAATATAAATAAAAATAAATAAATAAATAAAATCAAATAAATCAAATTACAAACGTGAAAAAAATTAAGACTTGCACTACAGTAACAAAAATGTAAAATAATAATAAATATAAAATAAATAATTACATAAATACATATATACATACAAAAATGCATAAATAAAATAAAAATAAAAATAAAAATAAAAAAATTAAAATAAATTTTAAATAATAAAAGTAAATATTTAAAAAAAAAAAAAAAAATGAAAACAAAAATATAAATAAAAATAAACAAATAAATAAAATCAAATAAATCAAATTACAAATGTGAAAAAAAAAGTAAATATTTAAAAAAAGAATGAAAACAAAAATTAAGACTTGCACTACAGTAACAAAAATGTAAAATACTAATAAATATAAAATAAATAATTACATAAATACATATATACATACATACAAAAAAAGCATAAATAAAATAAAAAAATAAAAATAACATAATAAATTAATAAGAATTCTAATAAAAATAAACAAAAATAAAATAAAATAAAATTGTAACAGTCCTAAATTAGCTTTGATTTTCTTAATGCAAAGTACTGTTTTTTAATTTTGTAATGAAATTAAAGTATATGAATGCTCTTTTACATTCAAATTATTTCAGAAATGGTTTTGGCACCTGTAATACAGAATAAATAAGCGAATAAATAAATAAAGAATTAAATAAATAAATATTTTAAAAATGAATGAAAAATAAAATAATAATAATAATAATAAAATAATTACATAAATACATATATACATACATACAAAAATGCATAAATAAAATAAAAAATAAAATAAAATAATAAATTAATAAAAAATTATAATAAAAATAAAAATAAAATAAAATTGTAACAGTCCTAAATTAGCTTTGATTTTCTTAATGCAAAGTACTGTTTTTTTTTTTATTTTGTAATGAAATTAAAGTATATGAATGCTCTTTTACATGACTGAGTCTTTGATATGAAAAGCTAATCGAAGTTGCATTAGGCAAATGAAGCATGAACCACATGAATAGGTAAATCTATCATTAACATCTAAAATATTATTGTCAACCAAAGTCCAAACAAGCAAAGCTTTCTCTTTAAAGCACAGAGCGTCAGCAGTTTTTTTTTTTACATAGAACATCATATGATATTATATTTCCTGCCTGAGGCTGCATTTTACAGCAACACAGACGTGCACTGCCTCATTTCCTCCTACACATAATGCTATGTGTCACAATTTAATGCCTGAGCGCCTGGAAATGTTTTCGAAACTGCCCTTTAAAAGGATTTTCGCTCATTTGATGTTTTTATTAATGCTTTAGCATATTTGAGCCTTTTTTCCAATGCAATTTACTCAACAAACCCTCTCACGCAAAAAAGAAAACATTAAATGTGTCGTGCCAGGTTGGAAAGCGCAGAAATGTAAACAAGATTGGACAGTAAAAAACACACACAAAATCGAGTACCATTTTGTAATTTTGGAGCCTTATATTGCAAATCAGGATTCATTTATTTGAGATGCAAAATAACTTAAGATACTAAGTCTGATTTTCTGGAAAAAAAGTACCAATAAACAAATAAAATAAAATTAAAAAAATAAAAATAAAATAAAATAAAATAAAATAAACAACTTCAGATACTAAGTCTAATTTTCTGAAAAAGTATCAAAAAATAAAATTAAATTAAATTAAAAAATAAAATAATTTTCTTTCTTAGTATTTTTGTTTTGTTTTCTAGTACAGATATTTACACATTCTTAAATCAAGATTAATTTATTTGAGATGCAAAATAACTTCAGATAATAAGTCTAATTTTCTGGGGAAAAAAAAAAAAAATCAATAAACAAATAAAATAAAAATAAAAGAAAATAAAAGAAAATAAAACAACTTTAGATATGGTCTAATTTTCTGAAAAAGTATCAATAAATAAAAAAATTAAATAAAATAATAAAATAAAATAACTTACTTTCTTAGTGTTTTTGTTTTGTTTTCCAGTACAGATATTTACACATTCTTAAATCAAGATTAATTTATTTGAAATGCAAAAAAACTTCAGATAAAAAGTATCAGATTTAAATAACTTTATGCTTAAAACAATTCTAAAGGAAAGCAAAATTATTTTTCTTACCCCACTGACAAATATTTGTTCATAGTTTAATCAAAACTCAGTTTATTTTACTACTTTTTTCCCAGAAAACTTAAGTAATTTTGCTTATTAAGTAAATCGTTAGACATTTGTACTGTAAAACAAGACAAAAATAATCTTGCGGTCACCATCCACCTTCATAGTTTGGAAATGACGTCATGATTTTTGCATGTGGTTGAGTGAAGGCCGAGTTTTGATTTTTCAGCTTTAACTCAAAACCACACGTGGTAAAACGGTTCTCAAATCAGTGCAGTTTCCATAATGAGTCAATTGCGAACACAATAACGAAATGAAAGAAAAAATAGAGCAATGCTCGTTTGATTTGCTATTCTTTCTTTTGAAGCGTGATGAATCCAGTGTTAAAGCAGTTATGTACATCTACACGTCTTATTATTAGCTCACCCCAGGGCCGCTGCGCTCACAAGCGCCGATCAAACGCAATACAGTCCAGACACGACTCCTGCTATCACTCGCTAAAAGCATTTCTAGCATCAAAAGGGTCAATAACTGCAACCTGCACACTTTCCCTCAGCTGGTTACCAGCTTTAACACACAGTTAGCTGTAATTGGAGGTTTTTGTTTGGCAGAGAAAAGAAAAAAGCAGCGCAGGTTATGGACAAAGGAGCGCTGATTTCTGAAAGCTTTGTGAGAGTTGAGTTTAAACGCAGCTCATTTGCCAAAAATACAACAGGTACGTCTTGTGCCTTTGTTTCTTTTGCCACCTTTGCTTTTTGTCCATTTTTGCTCCATTATCTCCATCCTCTGATTATGAGGCTTTGTCTCTCACTGAAATAAAGCTGCTTTATGTGCAGCATCAGAGAATACAGTAATTCACCTCTGGAGAAGAAGGCGCTGATCATGAAGCTGAAGTTGATGGTGGACACGGCAAACACCAGCAGGAAGAAAAACACCAGCGTGGGGTCGCTGTAGGTCAACACCGCTCCGTTAGGACTCACCTGACACAAAAACATACATATACATTAACTACACATGATTACTTGACAAAAGTAGCAAATAGTGTTTACTATCTCAGAAAAAAAAATTAAAATCATGTTTCAGATTCTTCATACTGTACTTCATGTTCCCGATTCCTGAGAGAATCTCTTAACAGCTTATTGCTTATTAGGGTATAGAAATGTATTTATTTATTTATTTATTTATTTAAAATATCAAGGACTTTTTCGCTGTTGTGAAAAACTTAACCTTTTGGCTTCAGAGAATTGTATTATTATTATTATTATTATTATTATTATTATTATTATTATTATTATTATTATTATTACTATTACTATTACTATTACTATTACTATTACTATTACTACTACTACTACTACTACTACTACTATTATTATTATGGTTATCGTTCATTATTTGTTATTAATTAATTATTTAAGTATTTTGCATCAATTAATGACACAACTTAGTATTAATTCTTATTTCTTTCACTTATTATTAAGATTATTATTATTATGATTATTGTTTTTTATTTGTTATTATTATTTATTTAATTATGCATTACTTAATTATATAACTTAATATTTCTTTCACTTATTATTAGTATTACTATTATTATTAATAAAATAATAATAATAATAATAATAATAACAACAATATGATTATTATTCATTATTTGTCATAATTTAATACAATTATTTAATTATGCATTAATTATATAACTTATTAATTGATATTACATTCACTTATTATTATTATTATTATTTGTTATTAATTATTATTTAATTATGCATTAACTATATAACTTATTAATTGATATTACTTTTTTATTAATAATCTTCATAATTTTAATAATTAACTTTATAAATTATATACACACACGCATATACGTATATCACACATATTTATGGTATTTCACATTTATAATCACAGTCAAAACTGTATACATTAATGTTTACTGTAAAAAGATATTAATTAGCGTACATGTTAGTGTACATAAAATTATAAATACTTTTTAAAAATATCTTAAATACCTTTTTTTTTTTCTATCGTGGATTTTTTTTTATTCTTTTTGGCTTCAGAAAATGTATTATTATGGTCAAATTGCATAATAATACATGTAAAATACTAGTTTAATTTTAACATGAAAGTTACTAATTAAAGCATTATTTGTTATTTAGCACATTATGACATATTAAGTATTTAGCATAGTATTATTTTTGAGTATTTATTTGAAATATACATGTAGATATTTAGATGAGCAGTTTTATATTTTCATCATTATTCCTAATTCCCCTCACCCCGCTTTTTATTTATAAGCAGTATTATACACACCATATTTAATAATTATGAAATGTGTGTATGTTAATGTTTAATTGGGAGAAAAATTCTTTTAATTCTTTTTAACTGTCTACTAAAATAATACATTTAAAATACCTTTGTTTAATTAAAGATCAAAGTCTAAACGCACACTGCATCTTTAGCTAAATGTTATCAAATAAACAAACATTTCAGTCAGTATCTATACCATCTGCATCAGTGGAAAAATGTACATGTTCAAAAAAAGTAAACAGAACTAAACATCATGATAAAACACTCCACTGTTTTCTTTGCAACAAGTCAAGCTTGTTCTAAACAAAAACTGGTTTTTAGTTCTCAAGTAAGTTAATAAAAAAACAGTATAGTGGTATTTCTAGTAGCACAAGGCACTAACAAGGAACAGATTACATTAAGCAGTGTGCCTGTGTTTACCTTGACGCAGATAAGCACAGTGACAAAGAAGATGGAGATGGAGAGGAAGAGGAAAAACATGAGGAACCAGGCGCTCCAGTGCAACCAGTTGCTGAGACCCATCATGCGCATGTACTCCTGCAAAACACACGGCTGCAGTCAAGCTTTATTACATCAAACAGCATCAGAATCCATGATCATGCACGTCTTTCTGTACCTTGAGTTTCCTCTCCTTCTCCTGCACCACGGCGCGGACGATATTCAGGGACGTGTAGGTGAAGCTGAGCACGAGCAGCAGCGGCAGCTGGTTCTGGATGGCCAGGATGAAGACGTCGTAGATGAAGGCCGGGTAAGGGAAGCGGGCCAGCGCAACTTGGGTTCGCTTGAGGAGGGCCGCCGCCGCCGTGCTGTTGTAGGCCTTCATGATGGCTCGATCCACCGCGTGCTGCACCTGCAGGAAGCCCTCGCGGTAATATCCTGTCCAAGAGAAACATATACAGTATTCATTAGATTCACTCAATCAAACTTATGAGGTTTTAATGGACGCTGATGAACGGAGGAGATTTCTACTGAAGGAATATTATGGGTTCTGCATAAAAACTTAATCGACAGCATTTGTGGTTTAATGTTGGATCCCACAAATATTAATTTCCATTTGTCCTGCTGTTTCTCTGAAAAAAAGCAAAAATCTGGGTTACCGCGAGGTTAATGCAACTGAAAGAGGCGATCTGTAAACATTCAAATACTCACAAGACAATATGTGGTTTAACGTTATTTTAATGTGAAAAAACGTTATGTTTTGTGCGTCTGAAGTTAAATTTGGTTTTAAAAGTTACAAACGCTACAAACTGACATTTAAATATTCAGTAAGTGGAAAATTGGAGGGTAAATGCCTCACCATAACTCCCCCCAAAAAAATTACACTACCAGTCAAAAGTTTATGAACAGTAATGTCTTCTGCTCACCAAGGCTGCATTTATTAGATCCAAAATACAGCAAAAGCAATAATATTGTGAAATATTTTAATGTTTGGAAAAGCTGCTTTCTATTTGAATATATTTTAACGTGTAATACGGAAAATTCATCATTACTCCAGTCTTCAGTGTCACATGATCCTTCAGAAATCATTATAATTCGCTGGTTTGCTGTTCAAGAAACGTTTTTATTATTATCAATATTTAAAACAGTTGAGTACTTTTTTTTTCAGGATTCTTTGACGAATTGAAAGATCCAAAGATCAGCGTTTATCTGAAATAAAAGGCTTTTGTAACATTACACACTACACCATTTTTTGGAAGGGAATGAAATTATAGAAATTAATACTTTTATTAATCAAGAATGCAATAAATTGATTAAAAGTGATGATTAAGACATTCATAATGTTACAAAATATTTCTATTTCAGATAAATTCTGTTCTTCTGAACTTTCTATTCATCAAAGAAACCTAAAAAAAAATCTACTCAGCTGTTCTCAACATAATAATAATCAATATTTCTCAAATCAGCATTTTAGAATGATTTCTGAAGGATCATGTGATTGTAGCAATGATGCTAAAAATTCAGCTTTGAAATCACAGGAATAAATTACATTTTAAAATATATTATAATATATATAAATATATATGTTATTTTAAATAGTACAAAAATATTTAAAAATTTTATAGCTTTTTCTGCATTTTGGATCAAATAAATGCAGGCTTGGTGAGCAAAAGAGTGAGCAGAAGAGTTTCTTTAAAAAACATTAAAAATATTACGGTTCAAAAACTTTTGACGTGTGTCCATTTTTTATTCATGTACGAAACTTGGTGACTTTTGTTGAACTTGCTATGTGAACACATACACAAAAAATGAAATAAAAATAATAAATGGGAACTACGAAATATACAAAGCAATTTTCTTGAGTACAATCTACACAAAAAAGCAAATATTTTGGTTACAGTGAGGCACAATAAAAATAAACGAGGCCAATCCATAACAATGCATGCATCATTTCTATCTTATGCTCAAGACATAAACAATATTCACGTTAAAATAACTTAAATGCAAAAAATTAAAATCACTTACCTTTTTGTGTAAAGTTATATCTAATTTTAAAACGTTGCCAGGATAATGCAACATCATAAACAAATAAAACTTAAAAATTTTTGTAAAAATGATGATTTAAACAAAAAACAAACAAAATCAAAAACTGGCCCAATTCATTTCCACTGTAAATGCCTCACTCTAACCTTGTTCTGTGGTCATTTTAAACCAAACTTAATTAACTGTGTTGTGTATTTACATTTTCTAGTAAATAATTTCTGGTAAATATTCCTTAAAAAATAATGTTTTAATAATAATTTTATTAGTAGTAGTAGTACTGTCATTACATTAAGTAAAATAGTTTCTGTCACAGTTTCTTCAAGTTAAACCGAACATTTATTTTGACAAGTTGTTTATTTTGAACGTTTATTTTTGCAACTTAATACTGACAGAAACTAGTCCATATCGTGTTTTGTTTTAAGTGTACTGACCTACTTTTGGTTTACTCATCCAAAATTCCGTGACATTCCGTGCTATACAGCAAATTCCATTTTTATGACTAGATTCCGCGATTCCGTCTGTGTTTTAAATACCTAACCAGAACCTTGACATGTGGTGATTTAAGACCAAAAAGTTTAAGTTTGTGATTTTTTAAAATGTTTAATACATCAGAATGGTACAAAACTTAGTGACTTTCGTTGCACTTGGTATGTGAACAAAATAAAAACAAAACAACTTGAACTGCAATAGTGAAATGATCAAAAAAATTGTAGTGGCCAAAAATGAAATTAATCCGCAAAACACTTCACACAACAATGAAGGGGTTAAACTTCAAAACACCTATAATATTTAATTTGAGCTTCAGGTAGTTACATTTCACAAAGCTTAAGCATTCACTGAAAATTCCCCACCGCTTCTCATGGCTTTTCAAACCATAATGACCCTTGAAGATCAAATAACTCACTGCGCAGTCTTTCGCACTTGCATTATAAAGCAACTCAATGCAATTAAACGCAGATGAAAGGACGACAGTGAAGCGTGGAAAGTCGTGCAAGCGCACATCAAGATGTCATTTGTAGCACTGTGCCAAAAATAGACGATGACAGTCATCGAAGTTCAGAGGCGATGCTAACGCAGCGCTCATGATTAATTACACACACGCTGCAGGTGTTTTGAAGCCGCTGGCAGCACTGGAGGCCATCAAGTGAAAGCAACGCTAACTAATCCAAATCACTTCCTAATCAATAGCTAGCGCCGTCATGGGAAACCTCACATACAGGAAGAGATCATTAAGGGAGCAGAGAAGAGAGAACAAGCCGGTTTATCTCATCTGCTGACGGTAACTGACAGCTGGTATATCAAGTCTGTTGAAGGAGGAAATCGATTACAAATGAAGACGTTACCGGCTCACATTTCCACACCGTTTAGCCATTTAGCATTAGTTAAAAATGCATTAATGATAGATTTATTTCTTACAAACATGCAGCTTTTCACTTCACAAGATGTAAATTGATGGACTGGAGTTGTGTGGATTATTGTGATGTTTTTATAAGCTGTTTAGACTTTCAATCTGACGAAACACCCATTTACTGCAGCGGATCCATTGGTTAGCAAGTGATGGTTCTTGGTACTTTACAGCAGCATTTCCCACAGTGCATCAGTGCGGACTGACCTGGCGTGCCTCCACGTGGCTCGTGTTGTTCTCTGGGTCCGGGCAGCTGGAAAAGCGGGAACAGACTGAGCGTGTGCCAGTCCAGATCATTGTTGGGGTTGAGCTCAGACTTCTCACGTGCCGGAGCGTTTCTGGGGCTGTAGGTGAAGCGCAGATGATAGCTGACCTGAAACACACAAGATCAACGGTTATTTAGCAAATGATCTTTGTAAAATGTGACTGAACATTTCATGTAGGTATTAAAGGGTCAGATTCCCAAAGTAACATGAGTGTCTTGATTAATGGAACAATGAAGACTTTAATAATTATTGTGGGGTTTGAACATAAATAATGTCATTATTAAATATTATTCAACATACACTTATGCATTTCACAGCACGTTATATTTAAAAGAGATTAATACAAAATAAAATAAAATAAAATAAAATAATAGTTGCAAGTTTGGCCCAAAATTGTGATTATACATCACTATGACTAAATAATAACAATAAAAATAATAATAATAATAATAATAATAATTATTATTATTATTATTATTATTATTTATTAATATTACTATTATTATTATTATTAAATAAAAACAAGACTAAAATAATACTAAACTTTTTACTGTAAAATAAAGAAATTAAGTGTTTAATAATTATACAAAACTATAATTATGTCGTAATATTTCATTGCAAAATAAAGAAATGGAGTAAATTGTAATAATAATAATAATAATAATAATAATAATAGCTGCAAATTTGGCCCAAAATTTTGGCTATATACACTATGACTAATAATAATAATAATAATAATCATACTCATAATCATAATAACAATAACAATAACAACAACAACAACAAAAAATACTATTATAATTAAATAAAAATAATACACTAACTTTTTTACTGTAAAATAAAGAAACCAATCGTTAATAATAATATTAATAATAATAATAGCAACATAAGAAACATTTTTGTTGTAATATTTCATAGTACATTACATTTTATATGTAATAATAATAATAATAATAACAATAATAACTATTAAATATATGACTATTATTGTTTTTAAACAAAATATTACACAAAAAGATATCACTGTAAAATAAAGAAATCATGTTTAATAATTATATATTAAAGACATTTCAATTGTAAAATTTAGCTGTAAAATAATTGAATATATCTGACTATTAAGTATATAATCATAATTATCATTATTACAGAAAATATTAAACAAAATAAAAATAATTTTATAATATTTTACTGTAAAATAAAGAGGAGTAAATATGTATTATTAAAAATAACAATAAGTCAATAGTAATCATAATTAATTATTTTTAATAAAAAAAATATATAAATTGTTATATAATATTATTTTGAATCATACAGTCCTGATTGTTCACACAATAAAATGTATTCTGTCCACTGAAAAGATCCATCTCCAGTAATTTGTCATGCAAATAACTGACAAGCAACATGACATAGAACTCAACACTCAGACTTGTTTTCATCTGCATATCTGACAAAATGAAACAGTCATCTGACAAAAATGCATCTACTGGAAATTTGCGCCAATTTACCATATTGAGAGATTTGAGTTATTCTGGGGCTCATTTGACATGAAAACACATTTCTATGTAAATCATTTGTTGATTATTTAAAAACATTCATTTCATGAACAATTTACATAGAAATGCGCTCTCTTCCTCAATGCTGATCCAGGACCTGCAGTAAACTCATTAAACCCTCAGTGAAAGACTCGCTGCCGTGACCGAGGGCCGAGAGCTTTTATCATGAGAGATGATGATTCACTCGTGTCCTCATGAGAAGAAACCAGACCGGACCTCATCTCTCCATTAGGCACATGGAGAAACCTCAGCAAGTGCATCTCAGAACCGTCTTTAGGCTTCGGCCTGAAGATTCAGTGGTTCATAAACACACAAGCAGGCGCCGGAGACATGAAAAAACAATATGCTTTGAGGGTATTTGCTGCTGAAGCACTAATGGTCTGATTCCTCCTGCTTGATTCAACTGCACCCTTGACTTCAGTGGAAAACAGGTTATTTTGTCCTCAAATGTTCACAAAACAACATTTCCTTCAGGAACACTGGCGTTAAGCAACGGTTAGCACCATGAACGACACCTAAATGGGCGACTCTCACAAGAACTGACAAGAATGCACTATATTTCACACCAAAATCAAAAGAAAATGCAGGAAGTGATTTTGCATAAGCAAATCTAATCCTTTTTAGGATTGTTATAATTTTTGCCAGTTATTTTTCCCAATTCTCATTACTGTAATAACAAAAGAGAGACAGAGAGAGAATATAAAAAAAATGATGCAATTTAAATGTAATTTGTCTTTTAATAATGTTAAAAACAGAAATAAAGTGATGTTCATTACTGTATTATTATTAGTAGTAGTAAACAGCATGGATTAATATTGCATTCATGTGTTTAGTATCACGCAAATTCATTAAATATTTTTACAACGCAAAAATATCTTATTTTCTTTATGCAAAATATAACTGTAATTTTAATACAATAATACTAAAAATAATAATAATAATAATAATAATAATAATTTAATGTTTAACCTATTATTAAATATTAGAAATTAAATACAATTAATTATTACATTTAAATAAAAAATAAAATAAATGAATAATAATAACAATAATAATAACAGTAATTCTACAATGTTTAATTTAATTTAATTTAATAATGCTCATCCAAATAATGATTTGAACTGTTCAACTGCTTTTTTACATGTTAAAATACAAGTATTAATATTTTAGTGAGGTAATACTAAATAGAAATATTAACCAAATAAATTTCACTATAAAATAAAGTAAAAAATATATATATAAAGTGTTTAATAATTATTATTAATAAATAAAAATGTTAAAATAAAATAAGAAATATTTCTGTTGTAACATTTAACTATCAAATAAATCTAGTATTTAATAGTAACATTACTGTAATGTTATTAATTTTTATTTTTTAATTAAAAATAATTTGTTACTAATATTATTCAACTGCACAGGATTTACTGCATTAATGCATTTAATATCATGCAAATTCATACAAATATTGTTACAATGCAAAAGTAGCTAATTTTCTTTATGCAAAAAATAACTGTAATTTTAATATAAAAAAATAAATAATGATAAAAATTTAATATATTTAACCTATTATTAAATATTAGAAACTAAATACGATTAATTATGACATTTTAATAATAATAATAATAATAATTCTTTTATATTGTTTAAATACATTTTTGTTTAGTTTAACTCATTAATTAAATCTAATTTAATGCTGGAGAGAAAAAAAAATTTTCATGAGGCTTATTCACATAATGATTTAAACTCTTCAGCGTGCAGTTTTACAGTTTTAATAATAATATTATAGATTGATATTTGTTACTGTATTACTAATATTAGTAAATACCATAGGATTTATTGCATTAATGGACAAAAAAAATTACTTAATCCTACTAATAATAATTTAATATGTTTAATTCATAATTAAAATACCTCTAATAATAATAATTATTATTATTATTATTATCATGATGATGATGATGATGATGATTATTATTATTATTATTATGTTATATTGTTTTATTTATTAATTTTGTCAGTTGTTGCTGGAGTGAAATACATAAACATTACTTCATGAAACTCATCTACATAACGATTCAAAGTGTTCAGCATGCAGTTGAACTGGAGACGGTAAACAGGAAGAGGATGATTGGGAATGCTAATGTGTTAAAGCACAGGTCTGTCCGGTCCGTGACATCTCACCTGCAGAGGAAGCGGCTCGTCGTCGTGTGTGAATTGGTGTTCAAACACAATGGCTGCCAAGATCTTGCCTGACTCCGGGTCAGTTTTCACGAACTCCTCAAACTGCTCCTCTGTTTCAAAGCTGCGCACTGGAAAACAAGATCAGGATACATCATTAATGCCACACTATCACTGCTACAATAGCTCAGTCTTAAACATAAACAACACTTTTTTGTCTTTTTACATCAGACAGGAAGAAACATCTACAGAAACACCCAAAACAATTCATTGCACAAAACGTTCAACGTTTATGTGTTTGATTGTCATGCAAGTATTGTCATAAAAATGCACACTGACAACCACTCACAACATTTTAGCATCACGGCAGCAAATGACACAATTCTCTAACAAACTCAAATTGTTCATACTGTTACATGCGATCAATTCAGTGCGCAGAAAGTTTGAGGGTTAAACTGATAAAAACAGATGAATCGATGAGAAACGCAACCATTTAAGCAATCATATGAAACCATGTGACCTTTGGAGCAGCTGTGTGGACATTGGCTCACTGTTTGACCTTTAAAATAATTGATTTTAGGATTTGTCAGCCTACTGGAAACATATGTTAATGATATCACCATCGCTTTTTTCAAGAGAAAATAATGTTAAAAGAAAAAGCTAATGAGACACCAGGCAAAACTGGGAATTCAGCCAGGTCACGACTGGGATCTACCAACTAAATCTAATTAAACACACACGTACACACATAAACCGGCATCCTTTAGACCTTTAATAAAATGCAATGTTTACAAGAAGCGTTTTTATATAGCGCTTTTTATTGTTGTTTTATTGTTCTTTATTGTTTTACAAAAACACATCACTTTTCATATCTGGGTCAAATGTCTAACATGTAACCAACTGGTCTCACATGACCAATTTTGAGTTACCGTGTCCCTTACAGGATCTCGTTCTATAAAAGCACGAGTCGTCGGTTGAGCCGGTTAAACCTGTCTCCTGTAAAGTCTGCAGCGGTCTGTCCTGTCCTCAACTGATCTCCCTGCACCTGGAGGATCAACAAGCAAATCCAGCATCTAACACGACGCACAACCAGGAAGTATCTGTGCTACACGTGTCAGTGTAAACACAACAGCGAGAGTTATATAACTATAAATAAACAATTAAACTACTTTTGAAGTCCTATATATATATATTTATTAAAAAAAAACTTTTGTTAGTGACAGTGTTGTTATTGTTAACTACCAAACAAAAACACTAAAAAAACTCAAAAAACCCTACAAAAAATACTAATTAATTCTGTTTGTGATTGTGTTGTTACAATTAACTGCCAAAAAAAAAACTCAACTGGTTCTGCTAGTGAGTGTTATTATTGTTAACTACCAAAAGCTGAACAAAAAAAAAAAAACCTCAGCTGTTTCTGTTAGTGACTGTGTCATTGTTAACTACCAAAACAACTCAACTGGTTCTGTTAGTGACCAGGTTGTTACTGTTAACTACCAAAAAGAAAAACTACCAAACAAGTCAGTCGATTCTGTTAGTGACTATGTTGTTACTGTTAACTGCCGTGTTGTTACTGTTAGTGACTGTGTTGTTACTGTTAACTGCCAAAAAAATTGTTTCTGTTAGTGGCTGTGTTGTCATTGTTAACTAACAAAACAGCTACCAAAAATATCAGTTGATTCTGTTAGTGACCATGTTGTTATTGTTAACTACCTAAAAACTCAGTTGTTTTGGTAGTTAACAATAACACGTTCACTAACAGAAACAGCAACCAAAAATATCAATTGGTTCTGAAAAATACTAATTCATTCTGGTAGTGATCTTGTTGTTATTGTTAACTACCAAAAACTCAGCTGTTGCTATTAGCGACTGTGTTGTTACTGTTAAACTGTTAAAACGACCACAAATATAAATCGATCCTGTTAGTGACAGTATTGTTATTGTTAACTGCCAAAAAAACTCAACTGGTTCTGTTAGTGACCGTGTTATTGTTAACCAAAGAGAACAATACATTCTGTTAGGTAACTTAACAAACTTAACAAAAACATTGCTAAAACTGAAATACAAAATACATTAAAGCTAAATAATAATAATTAAAAAAAAAAAAAAAAATGCTCCGATCGATCGGCCGAAGATCGGTATCGGCCGATAATCACATTTTATAACTCAATCGGTACTCGTTAAACTTGGCCGATCTTAGGAACCGATCACAATTGATGACGTCAATGCGTGAGGACGTACACGATGAGTGGGGACGTAAATGTTTTGGCGCGGCAGTCATCGCTGGTGTGGAATTACTGTGACGTTTGGAGAAACAATGAAAAATTCGCTATTTGCCGTTTATGTTCCAAAGAAATCTTACGTGGAGGCGCATAGTCCAAAACATTTAATACAACGAACCTCATTTAGGAAAGAGCCACCGCGAGTCGTATGGCGAATACGAAAAACTGGCAACTACAAAAAAGGCAACGGTAACTAATAATGCGACTGTCACTCAGCCATCCATTACAGACATTCTGAAAAAACACGAACTGTACACACCAGACAGCAAGAAAGCTAAGGATATAACCGCGAAGATAATGGAATTTATATGCATTTACCACCAGCCTCTGTCAGTCAAAGAAGACATTGTTTAAACACCCAATTGCACATCTTGAACCATTCGCCGCGGCGCAAATATTTTACTGACGTTGCTCTCCCAGAGTTATATCAAATCGTCTACAGCCACATAAACAGTCTACTTCACGAAAATTTGACCGCGGTGAGTTTAACTACGGACATTTGGAGCTCTAAATCCCCTATGTCCACGCATGCAAATAATATTCCCTTTTGGCTATAAATATATAGCGCGCTGTCATAAACATGCAAATAATCCCGAATGTTGTTCTCCATGATTTGTGAATTCTGGTGATGCTGTGCCTTTTGGCCGAAATCAGTTTTTTTCGATGCGACTCTTAATTTTATAATGCTTATAGCTCCGAAAGTTGGAAACTTAGCAGACTGAAACCAGTGTCATCTTAACCAGCTTGATCTGTGAATTTTTTCACAGCAAAGCTCTTGTGCGTAACCCCTTGATAAGTCCGCTATAGTAAGGAATGTGAAAAATAGGCGCTATTCATGTTTAACGTATTTTACTATTAAACACGCAGACTGCATGAGTACAAAAACATTGTTTTTAAGTCAAACTCGATTTGTGAAAACTTTCACAATCGCTATTTATTGCGTAACAGTGTTTCTTTATGCTCTGCTCTCTTTTTCTTCTATCATAATATCACATGGTGCTGTTCCAGTGAATGACGGTTTTCCAAGCCCTTAGATAAATCATATACATCTCTAATAAACGTTTCACGTATGAGGAAATGATTCACAGTTTATTTTTTGTCAGTTGATCCTTCCTGTGCCCTTATGTACTATTCTGATTTGTGACAAATTTCACAGAGCAATTTTGGACAGTTAACCCTTCACTGATTCAATTACATCACAATTTTGATTTGTGAAAACTTTCACAGATCAGTACTGGTCAGCTGACCCTTCCCTGAGTCACGTACATCACTATTCTGATCCGTAAAAACTTTCACAGATCAGTACTGGTCAGCAGACCCTTCCCTGAGTCATATTAATCACTATTCTGATCTGTGAAAACTTTCACAGGTCAGTACTGGTCAGCTGACCCTTCCCTGAGTCACTAACATCACTATTCTGATCTGTGAAAACTTTCACAGGTCAGTACTGGTCAGCTGACCCTTCCCTGAGTCACTAACATCACTATTCTGATCTGTGAAAACTTTCACAGGTTAGTACTGGTCAGCAGACCCTTCCCTGAGTCATATTAATCACTATTCTGATCTGTGAAAACTTTCACAAAACTTTCACAGATCAGTACTGGTCAGCAGACCCTTCCCTGAGTCACTAACATCACTATTCTGATCTGTGAAAACTTTCACAGATCAGTACTGGTCAGCTGACCCTTCCCTGAGTCATATTAATCACTATTCTGATCTGTGAAAACTTTCA
Organism: Labeo rohita; assembly: GCF_022985175.1. Taxonomy (NCBI): domain Eukaryota; kingdom Metazoa; phylum Chordata; class Actinopteri; order Cypriniformes; family Cyprinidae; genus Labeo; species Labeo rohita. The sequence goes on from NC_066871.1 coordinate 1,304,182, forward strand.
CAGATCAGTACTGGTCAGCTGGCCCTTTCCTGGGTCACTAACATCACTATTCTGATCTGTGAAAACTTTCACAGGTCAGTACTGGTCAGCTGGCCCTTCCCTGAGTCATGTACATCACTATTCTGATCTGTGAAAACTTTCACAGTTCAGTACTGGTCAGCTGACCCTTCCCTGAGTCACTAACATCACTATTCTGATCTGTGAAAACTTTCACAGGTCAGTACTGGTCAGCTGACCCTTCCCTGAGTCATATTAATCACTATTCTGATCTGTGAAAACTTTCACAGGTCAGTACTGGTCAGCTGGCCCTTTCCTGGGTCACTAACATCACTATTCTGATCTGTGTAAACTTTCACAGGTCAGTACTGGTCAGCTGGCCCTTTCCTGGGTCACTAACATCACTATTCTGATCTGTGAAAACTTTCACAGGTCAGTACTGGTCAGCTGGCCCTTTCCTGGGTCACTAACATCACTATTCTGATCTGTGAAAACTTTCACAGGTCAGTACTGGTCAGCTGACCCTTCCCTGAGTCATGTAACATCACTATTCTGATCTGTGAAAACTTTCACAGATCAGTACTGGTCAGCTGACCCTTCCCTGAGTCATATTAATCACTATTCTGATCTGTGAAAACTTTCACAGGTCAGTACTGGTCAGCTGACCCTTCCCTGAATCATGTACATCACTATTCTGATCTGTGAAAACTTTCACAGGTCAGTACTGGTCAGCTGACCCTTTCCTGGGTCATGTACATCACTATTCTGATCTGTGAAAACTTTCACAGGTCAGTACTGGTCAGCTGACCCTTCTGTGAGTCACTAACATCACTATTCTGATCTGTGAAAACTTTCACAGGTCAGTACTGGTCAGCTGACCCTTCCCTGAGTCACTAACATCACTATTCTGATCTGTGAAAACTTTCACAGGTCAGTACTGGTCAGCTGAGCCTTTCCCTGGGTCACTAACATCACTATTCTGATCTGTGTAAACTTTCACAGGTCAGTACTGGTCAGCTGACCCTTCCCTGAATCATGTACATCACTATTCTGATCTGTGAAAACTTTCACAGGTCAGTACTGGTCAGCTGACCCTTCCCTGAATCATGTACATCACTATTCTGATCTGTGAAAACTTTCACAGGTCAGTACTGGTCAGCTGGCCCTTTCCTGGGTCACTAACATCACTATTCTGATCTGTGAAAACTTTCACAGGTTAGTACTGGTCAGCTGACCCTTCCTGAGTCATAACATCACTATTCTGATCTGTGAAAACTTTCACAGGTCAGTACTGGTCAGCTGGCCCTTCCCTGAGTCATATTAATCACTATTCTGATCTGTGAAAACTTTCACAGGTCAGTACTGGTCAGCTGACCCTTCCCTAGTCATGTATATCACTATTCTGATCTGTGAAAACTTTCACAGATCAGTACTGGTCAGCTGACCCTTCCCTGAGTCATATTAATCACTATTCTGATCTGTGAAAACTTTCACAGGTCAGTACTGGTCAGCTGACCCTTCCCTGAGTCACTCCTGGGTCACTAACATCACTATTCTGATCTGTGTAAACTTTCACAGGTCAGTACTGGTCAGCTGGCCCTTTCCTGGGTCACTAACATCACTATTCTGATCTGTGTAAACTTTCACAGGTCAGTACTGGTCAGCTGACCCTTCCCTGAATCATGTACATCACTATTCTGATCTGTGAAAACTTTCACAGGTCAGTACTGGTCAGCTGACCCTTCCTGAATCATGTTTCCTGGGTCATCACACTATTCTGATCTGTGAAAACTTTCACAGGTCAGTACTGGTCAGCTGGCCCTTTCCTGGGTCACTAACATCACTATTCTGATCTGTGTAAACTTTCACAGGTTAGTACTGGTCAGCTGACCCTTCGCTGAGTCATGTATATCACTATTCTGATCTGTGAAAACTTTCACAGATCAGTACTGGTCAGCTGACCCTTCCCTGAGTCATATTAATCACTATTCTGATCTGTGAAAACGTCCACAGTTCAGTACTGGTCAGCTGACGCTTCCCTGAGTCAGTAACATCACTATTTTGATCTGTGAAAAAATTCACAGTTCAGTTTGGGTCAGAATAGTGATGTACATGAAACAGGAGAGGGTCAGTTGACCAGTACTGAACTGTGAAAGTTTTCACAGATTAGAATAGTGATGTACTTGACTCACGGAAGGGCCAGCTGACCAGTACTGACCTGTGGAAATTTTCACAAATCAGAATAGTGATATTAGTGACCCAGGAAATGGTCAGCTGACCAGTACTGACCTGTGAAAGTTTTCACAGATCAGAATAGTTATGTTAGTGACCCAGGAGAGGGTCAGCTGACCAGTACTGATCTGTGAAAGTTTTCACAGATCAGAATTGTGATTTACATGACTCAGGGAAGGGTCAGCTGACCATTACTCATCTGTGAAAGTTTTCACAGATCAGAGTAGTGATGTTAGTGACCCAGGAAAGGGACAGCTGACCAGTACTGACCTGTGAAAGTTTTCACAGATCAGAATAGTGATGTTAGTGACCCAGGAAAGGGACAGCTGACCAGTACTGACCTGTGAAAGTTTTCACAGATCAGAATAGTGATTTACATGACCCACAGAAGGGTCAGCTGACCAGTACTGACCTGTGAAAGTTTTCACAGATCAGAATAGTGATTTTAGTGACTCACAAATCAGAATAGTACATAAGGGCTCAGGAAGGATCAACTGACAAAAAAATAAACCGTGAAACATTTCCTCGTATGTGAAACGTTCATTAGAGATGTATATGATTTATCTAAGGCCTTGGAAAACCGTCATTCACTGGAACAGCACCATGTGACATTATGATAGAAGAAAAAGAGAGCAGAGCATAAAGAAACACTGTTACGCAATAAATAGCGATTGTGAAAGTTTTCACAAATCGAGTTTGACTTAAAAACAATGGTTTTGTACTCAAGCAGTCTGCGTGTTTAATGGTAAAACACGTTAAACATGAAGAGCGTAATTTTTCACATTCCTTACTATAGCGGACTTACCAAGGGGTTACGGACAAGAGCTTTGCTGTGAAAAAATTCACAGATCAAGCTGTTTAAGATGACACTGGTTTCAGTCTGCTAAGTTTCCAACTTGACTATAAGCATTATAAAATTAAGTCACATGCTAAAAAAAAAAACTGATTTCGGCCAAAGGACAGCATCACCACAGCTATAAACAACATTCATTATTTGCAAATTAACTATATCACATAGCCAAAAAAATTCGAATATCAAACCGCAAACTTCTTTACTGCGGTCTCAAATCAGGTAGCACTGGTGCTCCCAACTTCAAAATTCGGAGCAAAAAATGGAGAACCAAGTGAATATTAAGGATGCATTAAATACAACTGTTTATTAGCCTACAGCCTACTATGTTATAATTTGCGCACTAGCCAAAAGAAAATTTGCGTTGAATGCAAACTATCTTTACTGCGGTTTCGTTTTAACGATGGCGCTAAACTCTCGGCGGTGCTGAGCGTTTAGACATTAACAAAACAATTTCAAAGGGGGATTTTTAAGGATGCATTAAATACAACTACACAAACTATTATTAGCCTACAGAAAATTGTGTCCCCGGTGGAAATTACGCCCTTGCCTGAGTGAAACTCTGAAGCTGAGTTATCATTTGATGTGAACGTATGCCGCGTTGTACAGTCTGACAGAATGTGCGCTGTAGCACGAAATATAGTATATTTCTTCAAAAGCAGGTTGTAGAGACATTTTATTTGTCCACAATCAAAAATCGTCATATCACACACCCTAATAGCAATGTAATTTGTACAAATCCGGAACAGAGGTTGGTTGAGAGAGAAAAAAAAACATCCGGTTTCAGCGGAGCGCAGTGTCAGTGACAGGGAGTGATTGACGGCTAATAACAAGCTTACATATCAGTTATATATACTTGAAGCATCAGAATCGGCATTGGTATCGGCCGATCACCATGACAAAAAATTGGTACTTGGTATCGGTGGCAAAAATCCTGATCGGAGCATCCCTAAAAAAAACTAATAAAAATGACAACTATCTCTAAACTTAAAATATAAAAATAAAAGCTAATTTGAAATTACATAACTATTATCAGGTATTATAAGGTTCTATCTGACATTTTTTGTCAAAATTGAGTTATTCATTCTTATTTACATGATATGATGTTTATTTTGTAAGCTGTGTACATTTTGAGGCTTTTTTTAGAAAACAAAAAGGGCTCTATCAACAGAAGTCTATGGAACTCAAAACTCAATATCTCAAAACTTTTTAGAATGCAGATAGAACCTTATAATTCCAAGGCGGCAAAATGTAAAATAAAATAAAATAAAATAAAATAAAATACAAACTAACTATAAAAAAAAAAAAAAAAAAAATCTTGTTTACAATCACACATAGTGTGATTCATGTTGCTCACAAACAAATGACCTAATTATTTTAAATGAAAGTCAAAATAAGTCAAAATGACCTGACTTGGTCAAATGACTCAGTGAATCAGAATGTCTACTGCATTAAACTCATTTTTCCTCAAGCCATCACTTTCATCGTGTCGATCTAGAAATGAACTGCTACTTAAAGCCCTGTAATTTCAGATAAATAATGTGTTTGCCTGAAAGCTCCTCATCTCATCTATCCCACAAGCCTTGGCTTAAAATGTCAAAATCAGTGACTTTCATCACATCAGCCCTGCAGCAGACTCTTCTAAAGCAGGATATTCAGTTAGTGAGTCATTTGCCAATATTACACAGCACTTTAACACCATCAAGCTGTTCATTTTACAGTCAAAGTTGAAGCATCAGATTATGGATCTCCTCGCTCAGAGCGACAGGAAGATGCAAACAGTGTCCGGCACGAGTCACATGATCTGGACTCTGCCCAGAGAATCATTTATTACGTGACTCACCACCTGCATATTTCCCTGCAGGCCCTTATGACAGCTCATAAACACCAGCACCAGGACAGTTCTAGAGGCTATGAGGTTTTCGGTGGGGTCGTGATGCTATTTATTCACAAAACCTCAATATACGCTTTTCATTTCAACTGCAAACTCACACATATTGTAGAGCAGAGCAGTTTAATATCAATCAAAAAACCGAGAATTGAAGCTCTTACAGGTGCTGATGCAGCCGCCCAGGCTCTGCTGCACGTCCTCTGTGATCTGCCGCACCACGCTGGCGTTTGCAGGCACGTAGGCCAGCTGCAGTTCCTGGTAGCACAGAGAGAACGGCAGGTCGCTCAGAGGGAAGCTGTGGTAGCGCGTTGCATTGGGGTAGTTGATGAAGGACACCTTCTGCCGCAGGACGATCAGGATGGCCGAGAAGAGCAGCGGCAGAGCGATCTCCACCAGCGTGACCAGAATCTGACGTTTCTGCAGATCGAGACAAAGAGCGGAATAGAAGATGAGTGGAATGATTGATGGTTGGTTAGACAGATATGCACGCATGGATGATGGAAGAACGGGATAATGGTTATGTAAACAAGTAGGAATGGATGGGTGAATGGTTATTTGAAGTTATAAAATCTTAAATAATACTTTGAATGCAGAGTAAGCTGCTTTGGATAAAATTGCCTGGCAAATGCATTCAAATAAAAAAAAAAAAAAAAAATCACCAACCACAAATCCATAGCTTGCTGTATTTTTATGAATACACTCCCATGCTTTAAAATGCTAACTTATTTCATTTCATTTTATTTAAAAAAAAAAATGTAAAAGTAAAATCTTACTTTCAAAATGTTTGAGCAAGAATGTACAGTACTGTAGGAGTTTTAAATAAATTAAAAATGTAAAAAAAAAAAAAAATCCTTATCATTAAAACAAATTATGATTTTACAATGCATTTTTTATTAAAAAATAAACTTCCATCATTTAAATTTTTACAATAAAACTAAATATTTTTAGTAGGGCTGTCAACGATTAATCACGATTAATCGCATAAAAAATAAAAGTTTAAGTTTGCCTAATATATGTGTGTGTACTGTGTGTAATTATTATGTATATATAAATACAAACACATTCATGTATATATTTAAGAAATATTTTCAAGCATATATATTTATTATAATTTTTATAATTTGATATTATATATAAATAAAATTATTTTGTATATTAATAACATATTTCTCATACATATACACATTAATTTGTGTGTATTTATATATACATAATAATTGCACACAGTACACACACATATACTAGGCAAACTTAAACTTTTACTTTGTATGCGATTAATCGCGATTAATCGTTGACAGCCCTAATTTTTAGTAATATTAATATAAAATAAAATATTTCTTGTTAATTAAAATAAAGCTGAAATAAAAGTCATTTTAAATATTAGATGAAAATATTAAGTAATAACATCACTAAAACTGAAATACAAATGAATTAAAGCTAAAAAATAAATAAAAATGAAATAAAATAATAAATAAAATAAAATAAATTAAAATAAAATGTGTTAATTAAAATAAAGGTGAAATAAAAAAACAATTAGATAAAAACATTATGAAAATAATGTAAAACTTGAGGAATACCATCACTAAAACTAAATACAAAAAAATTAAAGCTAAATAAAGAAGTAAATAAAAACTAATGACTATATATATATATATATATTTTTTTTTTTTATATTAGTTAAAAAATTAGGAAATAATGCAAATAATGTAAAAAGTGAATAACATCACGAAAACCAAAACACAAATAAATGATAAATTAAAGCAAATAAATAAATAAATAAACAAAAACTAATAAAAATGACAACAACCACTAAACCACTAATTATTCTAAATCACAAAAATAAAATAAATAATACTTCATTAATATAAAAATGAATTATTACTGTGGTGGAATTGATAATTTTACAGTTATGATACTTAGACATAGCTCTAAAATATTAGTTACATTTTAATTAAATAACTAAATAAAAACAAAAATTCAAAGCAAAACAAAAACAATACAATACAATACAAAAAAAACAAAACAAAACAAAACAAAAAAATAATTTAATTAACATGAAAACTAATTATTATTGAGGTGGAAATTAAGAATTAACAGTCATTATACTAGGCCACAACTTCCATAAGTAAAATAAAACAAAAAAAGTATATTATTAAATATATATATAAAATGAAATTGTTATACCAGCTTCCTTTTTGTTTTAGCCAATTTATGTGTGTGTGTGTGTGTATATATATATTCTTTTTCCACTTTTTTGTCAGTATTAAAATTACAAAATAAACAAAATAATAAAATAAAAATGCAAAGTAAAATATAATTAGCATATAAATACATTTTTAAAAAGATTTGATGAAAAGAGTTGATGGTTTCACTGTCATGATACTAAAATAAACAATGTTATCATTTCAATCTGCATGCTTCTTGTTTGTGTTAATAGGTGAACTAATCATAGTCATGTTGCAAATCTGGTGTCAACAAGCCAGTGTAAGCGAGTATGATCCCACACAGCACCAGAGGCTCAATCTTGATCGATGGAGAACTTTAGACCTCTGATCTGGGTCAGAGAGGCAGCGGCGTGTGCCATAACGAGGCATGAACGGCCCAGTGTTTACGCCTCCGCTGGGCTCAGGTTTCCTAGCAACAGCTGGAGCCCAATAGAGTGCAAACAGCCCTCTATCAGAAGGGAATTGGGACACTTCCCGCAACACTTGATCCAGCTCAATTGACTGCTTAGAAAGTTCACGTCTGATAGACTTCACCTGCACACGATCGCACACAAGACGGCAAGTGTGCAGAGCAAACGTCCGGCATAATGAGAGCGAAAAACACATGCAAAGCGACGCAGCGGCGTTAAACAGAGCTTCTGTTGTTCTGAGTTTATGAAAGAGAGTCTCAAATCTAATCTAAATATGGGAGAAGTCATTCAATACAGCCAGGAACAATCAGTGCAGCAAATAAGGTCAATGAGGTAATGATTAAATTTGACTCCACACCTTTGTTTTGCCTGTGCTTTTATATCCGTCGCAAACTAGTTGACACATTTTCTTGTTTTCTTAAGATAGCAATAGAGATTTGATTCTGTGTCTTGCTGTTTGAAGGCAAGATTTATAACATTTGAGCTAAAATATTTGGTCTTTATAAACTTATTCTGACATTTTTCACACAAACAGGCTTTTCACATTGTAAACAGTTAACCTAGAGTGATTTTTAATCATAATCCTGTGTTATCTTGTTCCATATTTCACACTGTTCATACTTAGGTAGCTAGGTTTCACATTACATTTGTAAATCCAGGGTTTTTATATTCTTATTTGCATATTAACAAGATTTATTAACATTAATCGCATAAACAGAACATGCTCTGGTTGTCTTAATTTTTCTAAAACGTGCTAAAAATACTGATGTTTGTGGCAGTATGAGACATGAATGTTTAATGAGGCAAGTTTGAAGAAAGCAACATATCTGACATTTCAGCACAGCATTTCTTTTCACAAACGGCAGCATGATTTGTGGGCTTTATAACCTAGTGTTAACTTAGGATTTCTGCAGGTTTTATGAGGGAATTTAAGACCTTTTTGAGACCAAGCAAAGAAAATTTAAGGAATAAATTCAAGGGAAGACAACAAGCCAATACAAACACAATTTGTAAGTTAAAATCCAATGTTTTCCACTGCAAAAGATTCTTAAATCGAGACACATTTATTAGAGACGCACAATGACATGAGATAAAAAGTCTTGTCTTCTGAGAAAATGATCAAAATAAAGTGAGTTTGTTTTTTTAAAGAAGTCTCTTCTGCTCACCAAGTCAGTGTTTATTTGATCCAAAGTACAGCAAAAACTTAAAATTTTGAAATATGTTTACTATTTAAAGCAACTGTTTTCTATTTGAAAATAATTGAGAATGTAATTTATTCCTGTGATTTCAAAGCTGAATTTTTAGCATCATTACTCCAGTCACATGATCCTTCAGAAATCATTCTAATATTCTTATTTGCTGCTCAAAAATTATTATTATTATTATTATTATTATTATTGTTTAAAACAGCTGAGCAAATTTTTTTAGGTTTCTTTGATGAATAGAAAGTTCAAAAGAACAGCATTTATCTAAAAATAGAAATCTTTTGTAAATAGTAAAAATATTTCAAAATTGTACTGTTTTTGCTGTACATTGGATCAAATAAATGCAGGCTTGGTAAGCAGAAGAGACTTAATTTAAAAAACATTAAAAATCATACTTTTCAAAAAGTTTTGACTGGGCCTGATGAAATCCATTTTATTTTTTCCCAAATTGCATTTTTTTTTTTTTTTCTAAATTCCGTTCCCTCCCCCTCTTTCTGGATTCCATTTTTTTCCATTCTATACTCTGTTTTAAAGGTTAAATTAAATTTGATTAATCAAAAAACAATTTTATTAAATGTAATTTTTACTGAAACACATTTTACACAATTTAGCAGCAATTTCTTAAAAGTTTAACAAAAATTACATTTTAAGGGCCAATTAAATACTTTTTTTTTCTTCTTAAATTTAGTTTTATTTTTATCCAATTCTGTGTTTTCCATTTTCCGAATTTTCTTGACTGCATTTTATCATTTTCATTAAATTTTAATAAACAAAATCATCTTTGAATATTAAGCAATTAAGCAATATATTTCTGTCACAGTTTCTTCAAGTTAAAACAAACTTTTATTTTGACAGGTTGCTGTGAAGACCTTTAAGTTTCTGTTTGTATCTGACAGTTTTTCTTAAAACAAATGGTAAAATGTGCATGAAGTGTCTCTCAGAGCAGTTCTAGAGATTATGTTTATGTATTCATGTACTCATATCACCGAAAACACAGCGAGCATCACGCTCACTTCAGTACGTGTGGTAAATGTGCGTCTGCGTCATTCATTCACACAGAGACACACAGAACATGCAGGATTTATATTTAAACAGTATTTTTGCAGCTTACTATTCACATACACTAGTCCATATCACGTTTTGATTTAAGTGTAATGACCTACTTTTGATTTATTCATACAAAATTCCGTGACATTGCGTGTTATACAGTAAATTCCGTTTTTATGACTGGATTCCACAATTCCGTCCGTGTTTTCCGCATCGCAGAAATCATAGGGCCCTAATTTATTATTAAAACAAGAATCTCAATTGTATCTTGATTTAAGTATGTGTAGATTTTTGTATTGGAAAACAAGACAAAAATATGGAGGAAAATACTGATTTGTTTTGTAGGGCACTGCTATAAATATTATAAATCACCATTCAAAAATGTCATTACTCCAGTTTTCAGTGTCACACGATCCTTCAGAAATCATTCTGATAACCTGATTTGCCGCTCAAGAAACGTTGAAAACATTTGTGCTGCTTAAAGTTGTTGTAAAAACCACGACACACATTTGTTCAGGATTCTTTGATGAATAAAAAGCTCAAAAGAACAGCACTAATTGTAACATTATAAATGTCTTTAGTGACACTTTTGATGCATTTAATGCATCCTTGCATTAAAGTATGTATTCCTTTCCAAAAAAAAGTGTTTATCCGTGCCTTAAAACCCTTGTATTAGAACGTTTGTCTAGAATCATGATCAAAACTGAGGTTAAAACCATCAACAACCATCAAACCTTACATATATAAAACTTCAAACATTACAGCTATGAGACAAAAACTCACTTGCTGAATATAGTTCTTCCACAGAAGCAATCCAAACTGCTGCCACACGGCCATTTTCAGATTCACGGAGCTTTACAACCTGGACAAAAAGAAAGTGAACGTCAGGTCGCAGCACGAGAAACTTATCAGAGCTACTCCAGGAATTTCACATCAATTCAGAGTTTGTAAACAAACGTTTGAAAGAAAGACGTTTCGCAACTTCGTCCTAAAACGACTGAGAACAAGTATTAAGACTTGTGTTTTCTATAAGAAACAAGAAGTTGAAAGAATTATTTCACTTTTGATTGCACAATGCGATCAGACTACTAAAAGTAATGTTTGTTTTTTTTTCCTTTGCACAAAAATTAAAATTCTCTCCCATTTACTCAACCTTACTGAGTTGTTCCAAAGCGGAGTTTCTTTCAACTCAAAGTTAGTAATGAAACAAATTACCATGGAAGTCAACGGCTACCGTCAATTATTCGGTCACCAACATTCTTCAAAACATCTTCTGTTCTCAGTAAAAGAAAGCAACTATGCCAAAAGGCCAATTTAGCCACAAATAAAGAGGAACAAGTCAGCTCCCATCCCAAAAAAAAATCATTTTTTAAATATTAGTAGTCTACTAAAATAGTCTATTATTATAAATTATGAGCTTTCCTCAGACAAACTTCTTTGTATTTAAATGTGTCACACAGCTCTGTGATTAATATGCAGGTGACTATTTCGCACCTGTCATCGTTGCAACACGTCGATAAATGTATGTCATTATCAAATACCAAGTAGGGTTCATCTTACTGACGTGGGAGTGACATCATATCGATGATAGGGCTTTGGAGCCCGTTTGTCCGCCTCGTTTATGCCTTTGTAGCATTGTCTGCGTTTATTTATGTCGTGTTTGCATTCGCTTTCTTGGAAATTCAAGCAGCTTTTTATCAAACGTGCATTACGTCGTCTCATGCATCCGTTTCATTTAGCTTGAACACTGCAAAGATCTTGTGACTGAGTCGGAAACTTGTTTATTAACCCAATTCCGACAGCAAAACACAATGGAAAACACGCAGGCGCATCACAGCTCACCTTTCAGTCGTCTATCAGTCCCGCACTGGGCTCGAACAGCGTCTCTTTCAGTCGGAAAGCATTGAATAAATATTCGCGATCAGCTCGGCTCGGCCACGGATGCCTTCCGTCGGGAAATATCACTCATAAGGACGATAATAATGAGGAGGAGGATGATGATGATGACATTGCAGCGCAGCGGCCGTGCGGTGCGGACACAACAAATGCGGTCACGTGATCTCCTCCAGCTGGGCGGCTGCTTGAGGTCATGTGACCGAAGCGTTCGCTTGCTTGGCGTCTGACAGATGTCAGTACGTCACCTGCACGGTGAAAATGAAAATTAACAGAAAAACGCAAACAAACAACTGTAGAAACATTATCTGCAGTTGTTTTCATTTTTTAACGACTTGCAAATCTCAAAACTATTACCAGTTTGACAGTATTATTCTTAATTTATCATTGTTTATCAGTTAATTTCTGCATATTGTTTTTGAGCGTTAATAATAAAAAACACACAAACGTTTTTATTTGTGGATTGACTTATTTAAAACATTCATTTATTCGTCTTCTAAAATATAATATAGTTATTCAAATAAAAAAAATATGAAATAAAATTTTTTTATGCATTTCTTTTATATTATATGTATGTTTTTTAGTTGTTTTAACATTTATACACCTTATTTTTCAACGCGGGAATAAATATTTTTCTGTAAATGTGCGCGACTTCCGGTATTAGCCATATTAGCCAATTCCGGTATAAGTGGCATAAACGGTAAAACCGTTTGCACTACAAAAAATAAAAAATAAGATAATAAATTAAAATAATACAGTAAGACACACCAGTTTCCAGTGTCAGGCAGCAAAACGGGCTGTTTTGTACAGCTAAAAATAGCTACAAAAAAGAATGACACCAGATACATTTTACATGAAAAATATAAAACAGATTTAATTATTTAGTTATATGTGTGTGTATATCTATCTATCTATCTATCTATCTATCTATATATATTATTGCTGGACAATGATTAATCACATCCAAAATAAGTTTCTGTGTACATAATATGTGTGTACTGTGTAAATTTATTATATATATTTATATATATACATATATACACTACCGTTCAAAAGTTTGGGGTCAGTACATTTTTATTGTTTCTTTTTTTTTTAATAAAAAAATAATTAATACTTTTATTCACCAAGGATGTATTAAGTTAATAATTAAAAGTTTATTAAAAGTTAATAATAAATAATTTACATTGTTATAAAATATTTATATTTTGAATAAACACTGTACTTTTCAAACTTGTTATTCATGAAAGAATCCTGAAAAAAAAAATCACAGGTTCCAAAAAATATTTGGCAGCACAGCTGTTGATATTATCCAACGTTGATCATTCTAATAATAAATCTGCATATTAAAATGATTTCTGAAGGATCATGTGACACTTAAGACTGGAGTAACAGCTGATAAAAATTCAGCTTTTCATCACAGGAATAAATTCTATTTTAAAGTATGTTAAAATAAAAAACATTATTTTATATTGTAAAAACATTTTGCAATATTACTGGGTTTTTTTTTTCTATATTTTTAATCAAATAAATGCAGCCTTGATGAGCATAAGAGACTTCTTTAAAGACTATTACAAGTCTTACTGACCCCAAACTTTTGAACGGTAGTGTATATATATATATATATATATTATTGCTGGACAATGATTAATCACATCCAAAATCCAAAATAAGTTTTTGTGTACATAATATGTGTGTACTGTGTAAATTTATTATATACATATATATATATATATATATATATATAAAAACACACACACATATGCATGCAAATATTTAAGAAAAATGTTATGTTTATATATTAAATGTATTTATATAAAATATAAATTATATGAATATAAATATATACATGTAAATATTTTCTGTAAAAATATATACTGTATATGTGTGTCTTTATATATACATAATTAATATACACAGTACACACATATAAACAAAAACCTTTATTTTGGATGTGATTAATCATGCTTAATTGTTTGAACAGCACTAATTTTTTATAAGCAGATAAGCAAACCATGCATCATATTATCAAACTAATACAATAAACAATTGCTTATGTATTTGTTAAAGCCACGCAAAAAATGTCATCTTATTGGAATATTCAAATATTGTATGTTTTTTAAAATAAAACAAGTGATCAATTTTTTTTTTATATTGCGTCTTTGCTAGTTTACTTTTTGTAACCATGCAAATTTTGTATTACATTATTCAAGTGCAATAGGCACAAAAACTTTTTTTTTTTTCAGTTTAATGTGATCCACAACTCAGAGCTCAGTGGTGACTAACACCATCTAATCTTTCAATGAAACCACAGTTTAACAAATGTTTGACCAGCAACATGCTCATGAGGTTATTAAACCACAGCGATAAAGTGTGAGATTTAGCGACAGTAAATCAAAATGGTGTGTAAAAGACGAAGGTGAAAGATGGTTGCAAACCGCAAGTTCCCATCTGTATGCACAAGAAACAATGCGGACATGCATGAATGTACCTACTGCATTGTTTTATTGTGGTTTTCAGAATATAACAAACACACGTCTGTTTTCAAGTTCACGTGGCCTTTCACAGCTTCATACATTTATATATTTACACTTATAAACAAGAAATTATTTACAGTTGCACTCCTTAGTGATGTTCGACATACAGTACCAAAAGACCTGCACATAAATTAATAACTTAATGCTTTTAGTGTCATAACCTCAAACAGATGAACACAGTCGAACACTCACAAATATATATACGTATAGTTGATTGTTCAAGCATATATGAAGATAAAACATCGAGACTTATTACAAAGCATCGTTTTGCTTTCCAGCATCAGGTCATTAAAAGTGCTCGGTATCTCTCGAGGTCATTACGAAAAAGCATGTCAAACCATCACATTCATCGGTTGTTGCATTGGATGTCATAAAAATGTGACAAATTCATACAGATTTACTGTACGTTTCTAGGTTCTATAGAAGCTCATTTCCACCATTGCATAAAAAGGGCAACTTTTTAAAATCACATTATTCTGACTTTTTTCTCAGAAATTTTAAACATATCTACTATATTATGAGATATATTAGATATATATTTACCACAATTGCAAATGCATCCCTCACAATTCTGACTTTTTTTTCTTACAACTGCGAGTTTATATCTAGCAATTATGGCTTTTTTGCACAACTGCGAGTTTACATTGTGCTATTCTGACTTCTTTACTTGGAATTCTGAGAAATTTGCAAAAAAAAAAAAAAAAAAAATTTTTTGCAAAAAAAAAAATCTCTCGCAATTACAAATGTACATTGTGCTATTCTGACTTTTCTCTGAACTAAGAGAAGTAAAGTCGCAATTGCGAGTTATAAAGTTATAAACCCCTTTTTTCCCCTTGCAATTGCAAATTTTTCTCTTTCAATTCAGACATTTTTTCCTTACAATTGCAAGTTTATAACTAGCAATTCTGACTTTTTCCACACAATTGCGAGTTTACATCGTCGTATTCTGACTTCTTTTCCCGGAATTGTGAAAAATAAATTCACAATTGTGAGGGAAAAAAAAAAGTCCAAAAATTTGAACTCATTTTTGTCTTACAATAGCGAGTTTACATTGTGCAATTCTGGCTTCTTTTCTCTAAATTGTGAGAAATAAATTAGCCAAAAAAAAAAAAAAAAAAAAAAATCAGAATTTAGAATTTTCCCACAATTGCAAATTTGTCACAATTCTGACTTTTCTTGCAAATTGTATCTTGCAATTCAAAATTTTTTTTGTTGCAATTACAAATTTACATTGTGGTATTCTGACTTCTTTTCTTGGAACTGAGAAAAATAATTTTGCAACTCGGAGTTAAATCTGAACTGTGTGATATAAACTTGGAATTCAAATTTTTTTTTCCCCTCGCAACTGCAACTTTATATCTCGCGATTCAGACTTTTCTTGGAATTGTGAGAAATACATTTGCAATTACGAGAAAATGTTTGAATTTCGATTGGCAATTGCAAATTTGTCAATTTTTTTGCAAAAAAAAAAAAAAAAAAAAAAAAAAAAAAAAAAAAAAAAAGTCAGTCGCAACTGTGAGTTATAAAGTTAGAATTAAGGGATATAAACTCGGAATTCAGATTTTTTTTTCTTCTCGCAATTTGCAAATTTATATCTCACGTCTCTGACTTGTTTTTTTTTTTTTTTTTTACAATAGTGAGATTACATCTAGAAATTCTGATGTTTTCGCGCAAATTTACACTGTGCGATTCTGACTTCTCTCTGAATTTAGGGATAACTCACAATTATAGGAAAAATAATCAAAATTGTGAGAAAGAAATTTGCAATTGAGTTTTTTTTTTTTTAATCACAATTGCTCATTTACATCTCACAATTTTTTTTTTTATAATGACAAGTTTATATTTTGCAATTTTTTTTTTTTTTCCCTTCGCAATTGAGTTTTCAAGTCAGTGTTGGAAACAAGCTTCCATAGGCTTCACAGGTCAGAACATCAGTGGTATCAAGCAGAAAAATGGTACAAGTCGTTAATGCAAGAACTTTGGCAGAAGATTTGTGGCGAACGCAAAGCAATGCGCAAATACAAAAACACTGGAGTCGTTCAGTCCAGATCCAGATAAATATTTAAGATACGTGGCGAGAAACGTGTGTAAACAAACCAGTTTTGTCCGGACAGTGCATTTATCAGCATGAAACTTCATGGACTGAGTGTGCTTTCTCTGTAGCTGCATGTAACTTTGTAAAAAACATTTGATAAACTACAAGTCCTTTTCTGTAAACAGTCCGGATTTTAAATACGAAGACGTAACACAACGTACACAAGACTTCAAAAACAGCAACAGTTCCAGTGATTTTAACACATTTGAGGCATTAATCATGTTGCTTGTCAACAGCAACACTCGGCTAAGGCGCTCCCGCCGTCAGGAGCCGAAGTGAAATGCATTATGGGAAGGAGAAAAACGTGACCTTTGTTCTTCTTATTGCATTTAAAGCT
Organism: Labeo rohita; assembly: GCF_022985175.1. Taxonomy (NCBI): domain Eukaryota; kingdom Metazoa; phylum Chordata; class Actinopteri; order Cypriniformes; family Cyprinidae; genus Labeo; species Labeo rohita. Next base: position 1,320,898 of record NC_066871.1, read on the forward strand.
CAGAAAAGGACGTTTCAGCTGCTTTATCTCACTCTGGCTGTTCTGAGATAAAGACCATCAGCACCCATGAACCAAAGTGCTCCTGGCGGCCAGCCAGGAAGTGATGCGTTAAGTGACCGCAGCTTCCTGTCACTCAATCAGAGGCTAAGAAAGGCCACGTTGGCAGCGTCCTCGTCGCGCTCCGCCTCTCCTCCGCTGTGTGCGGCCGTGTTTTTCCTCTTCACCTGTCGGCGAGTCCTTTGTGTGGGCGGCAGTAGCAGTTGGAAACCGCCAGGATTTTGTGGAGAGACCAGAGAGGATGAGATGGATGGGCTGGGAACACTTTGGATGGATGAGTAGCCCGAGCTGCGGCGGTCTGTGCAAAAGATGCTCGAAGAGAAGGAGGAGGAGGAGGATAGGTGACGTTTCCAGGGTCTGCCGCTTCCGCTCGTCGCCTCCTCCTCGGTGGGTTCTTCACAAAGGCTGTCGTCATCGCTGGAGAGCGCACAACAATGTGTCTGTCTGTCAGCGCACTCGAGCGCCGGCTCCATCTGCACCTCCATAGCCGATACTGTGGCAGAAAGACATTTGGTTATTCATCAAATGGCCTCTTCAAACTTTAATGAGAGGGACTGAAGGTGAACAGAAAATTCAATTGTTATGTATTCTTGTTATGTTATCGTATTTGTTTTTTGTGCATCATGGGCGAAAAGTAAAAACACAACAGAACCACAGTTCAGCTGTCATTTGATTATAATGGTTATTATATTTATACTGTCATTTTATCTTCATATTATGTTATAGTTTCATTTTAAAACACTCTTATAAAAGTAATCATTAATATTGATTTTTTATAATTATAACAAATTAAATTATTATTATAACTATTATAATAATACTAATTAGTAATACATTTAGTAAATATCTTACAATTACAAATAAAAAAAACAACAAATAATTACATTAATGATTTAGGTTAATTTATTTAAATTCATTCAATTGTGAAATAAACCACTTTAAATGTCAAAAATATTTCACAATGAATGAAATATTAACAATGCTATTAAATTAATAAATTTATTTTAACAATGAATAAAATGATCGTGAATGTTTTTATACAGTGAATACAATTGTTTTAATTTCTAAAAATGTTTTACAATAAATGAAATATTAATGCTAATAATGAATTTAATTTATTTAATTTTAATGGAACTAAAAAGTAATTTGGTTTGCAACTAATTTTAAAAAAAAAAAAAAAAAAGTTTTTTTTTTTTTTTTTTTTTTTTTACAATGAATGAATGAATGTTCTTATACAATGAATACAATTGTTTTAATTTCTAAAAATATTTTACAATCAATCAATCAAATATTAATGCTATTAATGAGTTTAATTTAATAGTTTGAATTGAACTAAAAAGTAATTTGTTTTGCAATTAATTTAGCAATTAATAAAATAATTATGATTTCCTTTTACAATGAATACAATTGTTTAAATTAAAAAAAAAAAAAACAATTAAGTAACAGTTTTTAATAATTAAAAGTATTTTTAATATTTCCAACAATTATATTAATTAAAGAAATAATTAAATGAAATAAAATTATTATAGTAATAAAATAAGATATTTAATATTTTTTAAAGATTGGAACAACATGGGGGTAGTTTCTGGGTGAACTAGTCCTCTAAAAACTAGATCCACCTTATATTTTTTTTTGTAAATTTTATGTGTTTGGTTTCAGTTCTCATCCATGTTCAGCTATTTTTAGCTGTACAAAACAGCTCATTTTGCTGCTTGATATTGCAAATTGGTGTCTCTTACCACATTTTAATGTATTATATTAATTATGAACACACTGGTTTGTAGTCCAAACAGTTTTACTGTTTACTGCACGTTGTTATTCTTCTCATTATTTCCACATAGTGGATAATGAACTGAAAGTCTCACCCATAGGCTTACTTTCGTGTTGCAGAATAAGGTGGATAACACATACGTATATATTTAAATAAAAATAGAACTAAAACTGAATTGGTCGCTCCGAATCCATGCATCATCAGTCTCAAGATGATGAAATCAAGATGTCGTGACACTAACGTGACTCATGCATCAATACCAATTGGTTTCGTATAATTGTTTTAGTGTATGATGATTCAGAATATGATGTAGCTGATATATGAGCCACCCCCCCCCACTCACTTTCTCCGTCCTTCTCGCCCTCACTCTCTCGGTCGCCTTCGTAGCCGGAGCAGGAAGTGTCCAGGCTCCAATCCAAGATGTCTCCCAGCAGCATCTCTTCCTGAGTGGACAGCTCGGCTGTGGGCGTGGCCAGGAAGCTGCCTCGGTGTGCCTGCATGCTGTCCTCTCGCCTCCTGATCAACAGTCAAAACAATGCATTGAAATATCACCATCCACATTTAACAACCCAGCATCTTAAAGATGCAGAAAAATCCTTCAGGTCCCACAAATTCTTTGGTTTTTCAGCATCTTTTTGTATTTGAACCCTTTCCAACAATGACTGTATGATTTTGAGATCCATCTTTTCACACTGAGGACAACTGAGAGACTCATATGCAACTATTACAGAAGATTCAAATGCTCACACAATGCATGAAGAGCCAGGGTGTGAAAACTTTTGAACAGAATGAAGTTGTGTAGATTTTTCTTATTTTGCCTAAATATCATTATTTTTTCTCATTTACTTCTGCTAACAGAAGATACTTGCACGTTTCCCAGAAGACAAAATAAGTGAAATTTACCCTGATCTTCAAATTCCAAAAGTTTTCACCCCCCCCGGTTCTTAATGCATTGCATTTCCTTCTGAAGCATCAGTGAGTGTTTGAACCTTCTGTAATAGTTGCATATGAGCCCCTCAGTTGTCCTCAGTGTGAAAAGTTGGATCTCAAAATCATACAGTCATTGTTGAAAAGGGTTCAAATACACAAAAATGGTGAAAAACCAAAGAATTTGTGGAACCAGAAGGATTTTTCTGAAGAACAGCAGGCAGTTTAACTGTTCAGGACAAACAAGGGACTCATGAACAACTATCACTAAACAAAAAAAAAAAAAAAAAAAAAAAAAAAAAAAAAAAACAGCTGTGGATCATTCAGGTAACAACACAGTATTAAAAATCAAGCGTACGTAAACTTTTGAACAGGGCCACTTTTACAAGTTCAACTATTATTTTCTCTTGTGAACTCTATGTAAATGTCTTTTATGTGAAATATCTTACTCAGGTCAGTACTAAATAAACAATAACATGCATTTTGTATGACCCCTCTTATTTTGGTAAAATAATTAACATTTTGCAGATTTTGCACAGTGTACGTAAACTTTTGACTTCAACTACATATATAAATCTAAATTGTAAATATTGCAATTAATGCAATTATTATAATCAAATATTACTAAATTGATGATAAATACTATTATAAAATATTATATATTAAAACTTACAACTAAGTACAATGAAAGAAGATGCTAACAAAGTAACTAAAAATACATAAACACGCTTACTTTTAAACGATCAGGATCTGTTTGCTTATATTTCTATTTTAATATGAGATACATGTTTTTCCTAATATTCTTCAGGGTCCCAGCACATCTTTTAAAAATACCATGTATAAATTGTGTCTACTATTGTTTGGTTTCATCTTTATCATCTATCCGCATTGCAAATTTTAAAGGATTTTCTTAAGTTATAGCGCCCCCTAGAATCTGAAATGAATGACATGTATCCTCAAACTGACTTGCTGTTCATGTACTAATAATGTCATTATGGGCTACACCTGATAAAAATGTTTTACATTCACCAAACATAAAGCCAGGATTCAAACAATATGTGATCTTTGACCACAAAACCAGGCATAAGGATCAATTTTTTTAAATTGAGATTTATATATCATCTAAAAGCTAAATAAATAGGCTTCCATTGATGTATGGTTTGTTAGGATAGGACAATATTTTGGCAAGATACAACTATTTGAAAATCTGGAATATGAAGGTGCAAAAAAAAAAAAAATAAATAATAATAAAATAAAAATATTGAGGAAAAAAAAAAAAAAAAAAACACCATCAAAGTTGTCCAAATGACGCTCTTAGCAATGCATATTACTAATCAAAAATTACGTTTTTATATATTTATGGTAGGAAATCTACAAAATATCTTCATGGAACGTGAGCTTGATTTAATATCCTAATGATTTCTGGCATAAAAGAAAAATGTATAATTTTGACCCATACAATGTGTTTTTGGCTATTGCTACAAATATACCCGTGCTGCTTAAGACTGGTTTTGTGGTCCAGGGTCACATATTATCTTACATATGCATGTAATGTTAGTTCACCTCTTGCTGTTGCTGGTGGGAGAGGACAGGAAGGCGTGCATTTCTGTTAGCTGGCTGCTAGCACTGGGTGCCTCCAGCTGCGGCTCCACCTCTGGGACCTCCAGTACCTGACAGAGCTCCTTAAAGCCCATCACCTGAGACAGAAACACATGTCAAATCACATCACACTTCATCTGATGAACTGCACTTGAGCAGACTGTCAGAGAAGATGAGCACACTCACCACATCTCTGCTGATCTGCTGGTACGTGTCGTCCTCAAACCTCTGCTTGACTCCAGTCAGAGACACGTGTCTGTAGTCTTTGGGCACATCTTGACCGAAACTGTGGATGGAGAGAGAGAGTCACGTAAGGATGAGACTTAAAATTGGATTAAAAGCAATTGATTTTTGCATTTGTTGCACGTGACGTTGTCAGATGCATCCTCAATGAGATGTTGGGTGACAGCACAGAAAATGATGCAACCATATAAACTGATGCTGCCTGATGCATTTGGCTGGATTTTGGTCACGACTGAAAGGCAATTAGCAGCCATTGGTGAGCTTGTCACAACAAAAATAAATATTTCCTGACGTGCAAATGTATTCTTAGAAATCGAAGCAAAATTTCTGCAGAGTGGAACAGGCTTTAAAGACACAAGGAAAATGAACAGCATTTACTTTGTTAATAATAATACTAATTATAGTAATTATAATAATAATAATAATTATAATTATAATTATAAAAATATAAAGACAAATTATGATTAATAATATAAACCACATTTATTATACTAAAACTGTAATATTAATATTATGAAAGTTTATATAAATAAAAAAATTTATATAAAACTAATTGTAAAAATGTAATTCATATGACTAATAAAATTTAACAACTTCATAAATTAATAATGAAAAATATAGAAATATAACTACTACTAATAAAAATGACAAATATTTTAATATTAAAATAAATACATATAACTAATAATAAATATTATGCTTTAATATTAAAATAATGTCTATATAAAATAACTAATATACAGTATAAATCTAATAATAATAATTATTATTGTTGTTATTATATTAATTAAAATGATGTCTATATAAAAATATACTGTATATAAATCTAATAATAATTATTATTTTTAATTATAAACTAATGACATGTAGACAACATTAATAAAATTAGTAATACAGCAGTAATTAGTAATATAAAATAAATGATAAACAAACTAATTGATACAAAAACATGCATTAAAAGAATTAATAAACAAAAACAATAGAAACAATATTAGTTAATATTAGAATATTTGTAATCATTAATTATGATAATTATATTTATACTTAGTTACAATTTATCATCAATTATCAAATATATAATTATCATAATATTATTAATATCATACATTTATTAATATTAATTTTATATTAGTTATATTTCTAATTTACATATGAAAGATCATACGACAAGTTTATTTGCAAAAACAGAAAACTCAGTTTTTAAATGTTCAAAAATCATGCTTTTTTTATTATGTTGTCAAGTTTTATTGTGTTTTATTGTTATAAGTTTTATTGTTAGTTAGCTGTATTTTTAAGCTGTTTTTACTTAATCAAAATAATCAAATTGCAGTTTCAGTAAGAATAACTGGATTGCACAATGACAAAAAGATTGTCTGTGTCTGTCATCTGTTTTTGCAAATGAACTCTTTGTTTATAAACGATAAAAACAAATACTGTTAGTGTATTATTATTATTAATTAGAAATTGACTTTCACATTCACAGTTTTACAGATGTCAAAATTATGGAGGTTTCAAGCATTTCATTCAACTTGGAAGCATTCATTACTGATAAAACCGTAAAAATACTTTTAGGGCCAGGAGGAGAGTCACAACCAAACCTAAACAAAAGTGAATGTGAAGTGTTTTATTAAGCCCTCTGCAGTTCAAAACAGGTCAGGGCAGAGTGATAGCGGTGAAGCCGCTCAGCATTCATCTCCACTGAGAGAGCAGACAGCTCAATCTCACCGGCGTCCTCAACCAAACTACATTAACTCGCCCCGCACGCCTCAGGACCCCACTGAGCTTAATATCAATGTGACATGGGCTCATTATCACAGCTTCAACTCAACAAAGATCACTCAGAGAGAAACCGCTCGTTCTCGTCTCATTCCGTCATATCTGAAGAGCTATATATAAAAGCCACCGCCTGAAACGTAACATACAAGACGCAGTTCTCTCTGAGAAAACGCAAAAGGCCCACAAGAAAAGACAACAGCGCCACTCCAATTTTTCTGCCATTTACCACATTTTAAGGCATCAAGGTCTAATCCAACCTGTGGACAGGAAAATTAGGCCTTGTTTTGGTAAAAGTCACTGTCCTTGAATGAACACTTAATGGAGAAAACAATCCGTAAATGCACAACGACAACCTCCACGAAAACACTCACTGAAGATGGCAGGAGGAAATAGGAAATGTCAAGAGAAATATACTTCATTAGGAACTGAAAAGTACTGATAGAAAACAGCTTTGCTCTGTTAAAATGGACTATTTCACCTTATATTCATGTACACAATGTTTAGCTTTTGCTAATTACAGAAATATGTTGTCTGGTTATCAATAATGATAATATAATATATAATTTAAGCAACAGCAATAATTAAATAAAACAAATAATATTATAATTACAAACAATAATAACAGACAAAATAACTAGGAATAACTACTATATAAAAATAATAAAATAACTATTAATATAAAATAAATTGATTAAAAGACAATTCATAATTAAATGGACAATGAGGTATAACAAATATATTTATATATATATTTATATATTTTTATATATATACACACACACACACACACTTCAAAATTAAATGGACAAGTAGTATAACTAAGACAAAAAAAACAAAACAAAAAATATATAAATTATATATTCTATAAAATACTTTTACTTTTCACTCATTTTAAAGTTTAAGCAGTGTTGAGTGCGTCAACATTTTGGCTTTTATGTTTAACTAAAGTTCTAATAAATACTGTATTTTTCCTTTTTTCACTTTAATTTATACTAAACAATGAGTCTTTAAAATATTCTATATAACTTTTTTTTTTTTAATTATTACTTAGGTTTTAGGTTTAGTTAACCATGCTAATAATGCTAAAAAATATTATAACAACACAAAAACAAACAATAATAAAAGCCTGTCACTTGCTAGCAAACAAGATTTGAAATCAGCCACATTTAAGATTTCTCTTCAGCTAGGATGCTGCTTTAGGAGGGAGCTGCCCATGTAGAAAATGAGAGATTACTAAGGCTTACTAAAAAACCCAATGTGCATCTTCACGAGACACAGTGGGACTAACGTTCAATCTACCCAGAGCAACAAAAGCTCAACTTCTCAAACCCAGAGGAGCTGCTAATTGTGTGCCTCAAAAGGCAGAAGTGACAGTCGCAGATAACTCGTTGCCACCTCGTTAACACAACGACGGCCTGACTGCACATCACTGCCTCCATGGAAACAGACCAGTCGTGATAAACGACAACTGAGCGAAGCTGTGAAAATGCTGCTTCTGTCAGAGTCAGAATAAACATAAAACTTCCTTTGTTTGAATTAATGTGAAGGGTAACAATTGACACGGTCGCTCACCACTTGACGTAGAGCGATAAAGCACAGGAAACCAGGTCGTGCTTAGAGAAACCAGTGTTTTCCTCCAGCTGGATGGGCCACACGGGAACTGTTAAGAAACACGTGTTAGAAAAGCTCAAATAAGCTTGTATGCATTAGTCAAATGTCTCGTTCTGGTTCTAGAGGCATGTGATCAGTGGTACCGTAGTTGTGCAGCGCTCTAGTGAGCAGCAGGACGGCGCTGGCGAGTCGGGCCGGTCCCGGGACGGTGAGGGGCGAGCAGAGCAGAGAGAGTTCACAGATGTATCTGAAGAGGTGAGAGCTGCGGCGCTCTACGGGCAGCAGAGACAGCAGCACCTCCCCATAATCCAACACTGTGGGGGTCTGAGACATTAACATTAGCATGTTAATCAGACAGTTAACACAAAAGTGTCAGTAAATGGGTAATATACATGAAAAAGGACATATTTAAGGTTCAAAAATACTGGATTTAAACATCTGTGAGATAATCTTTTATTAAAGACAGACTGATCATCTGTAATCTGTATAATTAGTTCTTAAATATCAGTTTTACATATAAAATGCAATGCAATTTTATCTAAGATAAAATAAACCCTATATATTTCAGTGTTATACTATTAATAACCCATATATTATTAGAAATAATATGAATGTATATAAAAGTATCTAGGATTTACTAAAATATATTTTAGTATATAATACTCTAAAAATAGAGTAAAATTATCAATTTGCAATTAACAACAATACATTTATTTTTATATTAATACAAATTAAATTATCAATAAAAATCATAATTACTATATCATTTTTTAGATATTTTATCTAAGATTTATAGAAAACCTATGTTTTTTATTGAATATAATTTTTGTTTTTTTTATACTTTAAATAAACCTTAGATATAATTTAAATTTTATATATCTAGGATTTATAAAAACAGTATATAATATTCTAAAAATAGAGAAAAATGATTAATTTATAATTAAAAACAATACATTAGGTATATTAATAAAAATGAAATTTAAAAAAAAAGTTATAATTATTATATAATTTTTTTATACATTTTATTTAAGATTCATAAACTATAAATACATCTTGAATATAATTTAGATATACATTATATCTGAGATTTATAAAAACATTTTAGTATTTAATACTCGTAAAATAGAGTATGATCAATTTGTCATTAAAAACAAAACATTAAGTACATACATAAAAATGAAATTAAATATTTAATTTGTTATATATATTTTATCTAAGATTTATTAAAACCTATATCATTTTAGTATACTATTAATAACCTATTTATTATTAGATATATAATAAGAAAATTTATTTAAAAACAAATACCTTAAATAAACCTTACATATAATTAAAATTTTATATATTATATCTAGTATTTACTCAAAAAAAAAAAAATTAGTATATAACTTTATATACTTTATACTTTAATAACTTTAATAACAATTGAGTAAAATGATCATAAATGAATGAATGATAAAGTATATTAATAAAAATGAAACTATAAATGTTATGTTAGAATTATTTAATTTGTTATATATTTAATGTAAGATTCATTAAAACCTATATTTTTTAGCATAATGCCATTAATAAACCATTTATTATTAGAAATATTAACAAGAAAAGTTATAGAAAAAAAATTATATACCTTAAATCATATATATATTTTTTTATACATTTTATATTATTATATAAAATATAATAAATTATATTATAATAATTTTATATTATATATAGGATTTATAAAACATTGTATATTATACTCTAACACAGTGTAAATAACCAATTTGTAATTAAAAGCAGTACGTTAAGTATATTAATGGAAATGAAATTATACATCAAAATTACATTATAAAAATTATATAATTTGTTTATATGTTTATCTAAGATTCATAAAAACCTACATATTTTTAATATAATATAATTAATAACCCATTTATTATTAGAAATATTAACAAGAATTTATATAAAATAAAATAAAAATTATATTGAAATTTCTACACAATAATATACACTTATTTTAAAGCTAGGCAATATCAATTGACAAAAAAAAAACATTTAATCTAAATACTGACTAAAACAATCTATTTTCAATGAAACTGCTTGTCAGTACTGAATGAAATACATATGTGGTTGACATTACTCTTAATGAATATTTTCTTTTGTTAAACACATTGCAATGCCTTCAGGAATAACAGTTGCATTGTCCGACAAGCTCTTAAAATTCCTTGTAAGCAAGCAGCTTCCTCAGTTGGCACTGAACTCCAACTTCAAACACAAGGTTATGTTTATCTGAGGCGGCAGCCTATAATGAGGTTTTTGTGTTGGTGTGAAAGCGTTAATGTCCTTGTGTAACTGACCCGTATCTTGCCGTCCAGCACGGAGATGACCTCCCCCATCATGCGCACCAGGTCCTCGTACTGATAGGTGTTGTCTGTGAGCCACACGGCCTCGCGGATGGTCAGGATCTCTTTGCTGATGTATCTGAGGGGTCAGACGAGCCAGAATGAGCTGAGCTGAGCACACAAACATGACTAACAGAGCGTCTCTGTGGTGCGAGGAGGCTCACCGTGTGCAGATCACCATGCAGGCGATGCCCAGCAGCTGCAGCTGGGCCTTGGGCACTGAACGCAGGCTCAGATAGCGGTCCACACAGCTGATGGTCACGTGCAGCACCTGACTGGAGAAGTCCTTCATGGTGGTCACCTCCACCAGCCAGTCCACCAAAATATACCTGCAAAAACACAGGGGAGATGAGGGTGAAACATGATGATGATAAAGCAAAGGATACAGGATTTGATCACCAAATCAGTCAATTTAAAATAAATCTGACCACCATTTTGTTGCCAAAAATGCCAAAATAGTCCTGAATTATTCCCAAGACTTCTGCTGGCAATATAAAAGCATGCGACAATTAAGTGTTATACTAAGTTTTAGTAACTTTGTGCTTTTGTTATTTTCATTTTTAAATATTTCCAGAGCTTTGTTTTAGTAATTTTTACATGCTTTCATATTTCTTATTTTTTTATTTAAATATTTCTATAATCTACATATATTCTATAATAAAATTTCTAATATTTTGTAATAAGGTTTAGTAATTGTTATGTGCTGTCATAATTTTTATTTAAATATTTCCATATCCACTATTATAGTTTTTACTAATAATTTAAACTAAGCTTTTAATTTGAGTTATTTTATAGTAAGTAGTAAAATTGTTTTTGTCATTTTTATTTTTTTTATACATTTCCATAGCTTTAAGTTTTAGTAATTTTGTTACGTGCTTCCATCACTATTATTTTTATTTAAATAAATCTATATGCACCATTATAGTATTTATTAATAACCTGAATTAAGCTTTTAATTTAGATTTCACAGTACGTAATTCTGTTATGTGTTTTGTCATTATTTTTAAATATTTGTTTTTATATCTTCTTTAAATATTAAGCGTTAGTATTGTTGTTACGTTCTTTCATCATTTTTATTATTATTTTTTAATATATCTATATGTTAAGTTTTAGTAATTTTGTTGCATGTTTGTCATTTCTAGTAGTTTTTTTAATATTTCTACATTGTTTTAAAGTTGTCATATTAAGATTTAGTATTATGTACGTTTATCATTTTTTGATTTTTTTGAAGTAATTTTTAAAATTAATAAAGTAATTTTGTTATGTGCTTTTGTCATTTTATTAGTTTTTTTTAAAAAATATTTCTACATTGTTTTAAGTTGTATTAAGTATTATTGTTATTATTATTATTATTATTATTATTGTGCAATTATCGTTTTATTCATTTGTTTATATTTCTTTAGCTTTAAGTTTTAGTAATTGTGTTTTCATCCTTTTTATGTAAATATTTCTAATTTGTAGTAAAAAACGTAGTATTTTAAGTAAAAAATGTTTTACTAATTCTGTAACATGCTTTTGTCACTTTATTACTTTTTAAAAAATATTTCTACATGGCTTTAAGTTGAATTATTAAGTTAGCATTATTATTGTTACGTGCATTTATCATTTTATTCATTTTTTTAACATTTCTACAGCTTTAAGTTTCAGTAACTGTATGTTTTCATCATTTTTGTTTAAATATTTCTATAGCCAAGTTTTACTAATTTTGTTGTGCTTTTGTTATTTTACTACTTTATTAAAATATATTTTTTTTATTATTTTATTATTAATGTAATGCTTTTTTCATTTATTTATTTGTTTAATTTTTATTTTTTGATATTTCTACATTGCTTCAAGTTTTATTATTAAGTATTTGTATTACTGTTATGTGTCACTTTTTTTTTGTTTATTTAAACATTTCTATAGATTAAAGCTTTAATTTGTTTTTTTTTCTCTCTACTGTGCCTGTTAGAAATCACAACTTTAAAACACTTTTAAATTTCCAGGTTTTCCATAACTGTGTGAACTGCAGGACTAATTTTGAAACAGGAGGCCATCTGAAGTGTTGATGTTGTACCTCTTAGTGGTGATGTCCTGTCCCTGCAGGTTCTGTGGGTACTTCAGGGGTGACGGTCCGGAGTGGAAGAACTGAGCCACGAGTTCAGCGCAGGCCCGCGGCTCCAGACCCAGAGGGTTTGTGGTACCACATGACTTTGCAAATGCCAGCTGGAAGATCAGAACAGACGAGTTAGACAAACACCAAACCCAGAATGTGTGTGTGTGCATGTGTCTAATACAGCATCACAAATGCACAGACTTTAGCATAAACAGCATCGCTCTTTATTTGAAGCCCCCATACAAGCCTATTTACACACGTCAGAGTGCCATTCAATCTGGCACAGCTGCTGATTATTACGAATAAATGTCAACAACGGCAGAGAAAAGCTGAAGATGAGATGACAGGAATTATGACGCAGCTTTCCCAGGCCGTGCACTTCCATTATGAGCGCGCTCAGAGCGCAGACATCGGGAGAATGGAAGTATAATGGAGACGGATGATTGATAATGACTTCACCAACACACACTCCCACCACAGACGTCACGTTCAGACAACAAAGGTCAAAACATCAAAATAAACTGAAGGCTGAGCCCTCAAACAAAAGACAAGATGTTTGTTTGTGTATAATTTAGCATCATGCCAGCCATGCCTATATCTAAATAAATATGTGACCCTGGACCACAAGACCAGTCTTAAATAGCAAAGGTATATTTGTATATTGTATTTGCATGGGTCAAAATGATCAATTTTTCTTTTATGCCAAAAATCATTAGGATATTAAGTAAAGATCATGTTCCATGAAGATATTTTGTAAATTTCATACTGTAAATATCTCAAAACTTAATTTTTGATTAGTAATATGCATTGCTAAGAACTTCATTTGGACAACTTTAAAGGTGATTTAAAGGATATTTAGATTTTCCACCCTCGGATTCCAGATTTTCAAATAGGTGTATCTCAGTCAAATATTGTCCTGTCCTAACAAACCATACATCAATGATACAGCTTATTTATTCAACTTTCAGATTATGCATAAATCTCAATTTTAAAAAAAATTGACCCTTATGACTGGTTTTGTGGTCCAGGGTTACACATGTAACTTCATATAAACAAAAATAAAAAATTTACACTAGGTTTTATCTTTAATAGAATAAATAAATAAATAAATAAAGCTATCTATCTGTCTGTATATGGTCCGAAAAAGAGAAAATAAATATATTGTTATATATAATTACATAATGTATATAACATTTTTTATACATTTCAAAACAATTTATTTTAAAATATTTTTAGACATTTAAAAAAAAAAAATAAAAATCAAGGAATTGTTTTCATTGTCAAAAATAAGTAAATATATAAATAAACTAAATCTGGTCCAAAAAATACAAATATATGTTAGTATAGATTTACATAATAATGTATATAATAATGTAAAGAAATATTTTTCACTGAAATAGTGAAAAAAAATAAATAAATCAAGTTACTGTTTTCATTCTCAATTAAAGGCAAATGCTGAACATAAAATGCTAAATAAATAAATAAATAAATAAATAAGGAAAGTCAAACTAAATCTGGTCCTCAAAAGACAAAAGTATTTAGTATATATTTACATATCAATGTACATAATGTTTTATTAATGAAAATAATTAATGAAATAAATATATTTATTTGAGATATTTTTATACATAAAAAAAACAAGTAATTTTGTATCATTGTTAATGAAAGTGAAATGATGAACAAAGCAATGCTTTTTTTATTAAAAATTGTTTTTATTATCCTAAAAAGACAAAAATGTCTCCTACATATATACACACATATTATATATATATATATATATATATATATATATATATATATATATATATATATATATATATGTATATATATATATATATATATATATATATATATATATATATATATATGTATATGTATAGAGAGAGAGTAGTCAACATTTGAAGTGGATCAAAAGCTTTCAAAGTTGTCCTAAAGCCAAAACGATTCTTAGGACAACTCTGATTAACTTTTTTTGATCTACTTCAAATGTTGACTACTGTGTGTGTGTGTGTGTGTGTGTGTGTGTGTGTGTGTGTGTGTGTGTGTGTGTGTGTGTGTGTATACCTGAGCTTCCCAGCATCCTTTGGCAGCATAGTCCCGGAGTGTGCGCATGCATTGCAGATACCTGCCGGGGTCAGCTGTCTGCAGACAGAACATCAAACCAGCCATCAGCTTTAATACCAGAAACAAAACAGACTATGATGATGAGTCCTGAAGAAACTCTTACCGACGTCCCCCGGTTCATTTCCCACAGCAGATACGAGCTCTGTACGCTCCCGCACCGTGCCGACTCCTTCAGCATGGCCGTAGCCTCGTTACGCTTCTCCTCATCCTGATAAACACACAGAGTCACGAACCTTGTTTAACCTCTGCCGCTCATTTGATTTGGAATCAGTCGGAGGGGTTATTATGAGAGAATGAGTGAAGAGCTTTTATCATTAACATTAAGTGCTTCCTGTCTGGGACCTTTTGACTTTGACAAGCACAAATGATAAAACCACTTCACAGAAAACAAAATGAGCAACCCAAACCCAACACGACAGCATGAGCAGGTGTCTTTGAGCAGCTTGTGGATGTCAAATGAGTAACACTATTTTTCTGCTCTTGACTTTGAGAACGATCAGTTCAGCGTTGCTACAAAGTAGATTCCTTTTAAGTCTATTAGAATCTTTTTACACAACAGAACAGCATTTTGTGGTGCAAGTTTTAACGATACTCACATCAAACAGCTGAAGGACTCTAGCCAGACAGTACAGTAACGTTCCTCGCCGGCCCTACAAAGACAAGAAAGCAGAAAGAAAGAGATATGAATATTTAAATTTGGATATTTAAATACTGATAATAACAAAAATGTTTCTTGAACAGCAAATCTACATTTTAGAATGATTTCTGAACGATCACGTGGCTGGAGTAATGATGCTGAAAATTCAGCTTTGATCACAGGAATAAATTACATTTTAAAATATATTCAAATAGAAAACAGTTATTTTAAATTTAAAAAAAAAAGAAATGTTTTTACTATTTATTTATGCTGTAATTTCAAATAGTTGCAGGCCTGGTGAGCAGAAGAGATTTCTTTAAAAACATTAAAAATCAAAAACTTTTGACTGGTAGTGTAAATTTGAACTAAATTAATAAATAGGGAAGAAAAAAAAAACATTTAGCAACTACTGCGCCTTTTATTTTTACATACACACACATTACCATTTAAATGTTTGTCAGAATGTTTTGAAAAAAGTCTCTTCTGCTCACCAAGGCTGCATTTATTTAATCAAAAACACACTAAAAACAGTAATATTGTGAAATATTATTACAATTTAAAATAACCATTTTGTTATTGTAAATAATTGTAAAATTATTGTAAAATGTAATTTATTTCGCCATTTTTATTATTGGTGCTCAATTATTAACAGTACTTAATGCTAATTTTTTTCAGGATTATTTGATTAATAAAAAGTCAAAAAGAACAGCATTTATTTAAAATGGAAATCTTTTTTCACGTCTAACATTGGACATGCATATAAAACAATTCTTATTGAAAATGAGTGTTAATAAATTAATTAATAGATAAATAATATGTAAAATAAATATTCTTGCAGAAGTGGGAAAAGAAAGAAATATTCTTTAAATAAAATCATAAGAAAAAGGGAAAAATATTCTGATTTTAGATACCAATCCAAATTTTGACTCATTAAATATCCTTTTTCACTCTAAAATATATCACAGTAACAAAAAGTAAAATAAACAGGCGTTTCAAATTAGTTTAACGCTTACATTAATAACAAAAAAAAAAAAAAAAAAAAAAAAAAAAAAATTTAACCTCAAACTTGACTTAAGAAAAAATTTCTCCTGGTGGAGGTGAACTGTAGTGGCGATGCACACTGGGATATTCAGGAATCGCTCACCAGGTTGGTCTCACACTCGGCTTCAAGACGGTCGTACACCACAGCCTTACAGCAGCCGCCAGACGTGGACCACGGCGGCCGGATGAACAGCCAAATGAACGGATCGGCCAGCGGGGACCTGAGGCTCTCAGCCAGGCTGAAGTACCGAGACGCCATGCGGCCGCACAGGTCGGCACGTCCCTCTTCACTAAGCGAGGCTGCAGAACATTCACACATCATGACAGCTTTGATCAGTCAGTCAGAAAATTAAATCAATCAAATCAGATCTTAAATCAATCAATCAATCTAATCTATACATAAAGGAACACTGGGAGTGAGAGCAGAACTTACGTCCTTCATTGTACAAATACGCAATTCCTAGTTTCACAGCAGCTTCAAAGTTCCCTTTCTCCGCAGCCCTGAAAAAAAGAAGACAATTCATCAGAAAAATGAAATAAAATTACATTTAAAAATAAAACCAACAAAGAATCTTGTACTAATGTGTTTTGAAAGTGAACAGTGTGGAAATATGGATATCAAACAGGCACTAGCAAGCACAGTTTAGGCAGAACTATTGAAATTTTTTTTTTTTTTCATTATTTTTTATTTAGTAAAAATATTAAAATAAATAAAAGTAAACAAATCCCATCTTAAATTATAATCTTGTTTTTTTTTTTTTTTTTTACTTTCCATTTTTGCTTCTTGTGAATCTATTGTAGTTATTTTATTTTATGCTTAATTTTGTTTTAATGTAAAGCAGTTTAAAAAAAGTCTTTGTGTGTGAAATGTGTTATATAAATAAACTTGCCTTGCCTATCCATTTTATTTTACAGTCCAAATGTAAAATTATAATATTAGTGCTGTTTTTTTTTTTAAAAAAGTCTTCTGCTCACCAAGCCTGCATTTATTTGATCCAAAGTACAGCAAAAACAGTACAATTTTGAAATATTTTTACAATTTAAAATAACTTTTTTATTTGAATATATTTTAAAATGCAATTTATTCCTGTGATTTCAAAGCTGAATTTTTAGCATCATTACTCCAGTCACATGATCCTTCAGAAATGCTGCTCAAAAAATATGTATTAACATTATGTTGAAAACAGCCGAGTAGAATAACGTGACACTAAAGACTGAAGCAATGATGCTGAAAATTTAGCTTTGCATCACAGGAATAAATTACATATTAAAACACATTCAAATAGAAATCAGTTATTTTAAATGGTAAAATTATTTTGCTGTATTTTGGATCAAATAAATGCAGGCTTGGTGAGCAGAAGAGAATTCTTTAAAAAAAAAAAAATCTTACTGTTCAAAAACTTTTGACGGGTGGATCACGTCAGCTGACAATTTTATCTGAATCATCAGTCTAAATCAAAATTCATTTTAAGGTTTTCATCTGCATTCACAAACAACTGGAAACGTGTTAAGTGTTGGTAAATATCATACCTCTCAAAGAGCCAAACAGTATCAGGGGCCGGCCAGCGTTCTTTGAAACTCACTCGCGCCCAGACGCTTGAGTTACTATCGATAATGTCACGAAGATGAGAATGAACCTGTGGGATCACATGACATTCACCATTAGAAAACCACTTTTGTGTTAATTTTTATGAACTTATGTCCAAAAACTAGATGTTTGCATCCGGCTGGACTAACAGCTCTAACTGCGAGGAGATCCTCAGCGGAGAGGCATTGGAGGACACACAGGAGCAGCTCTTCAGGAAGAGACAGCAGCGTGACGGCAGACGCACGCTTTCGGACCCGCTTCCGGACAGGCAGAGAGAAACATTTGGCACATCGACAGTGGAGCACTGGAGACCAGAAATAAGAAAGAAATCAATTAAGACAACCACATTGCATCCAAAATGCATTAAAGAAACCGTGATTCAATCACAAATCGGTGTGTGGCCAATTGACATCTTCATGAACTGCAACTTTGCAAACGTTTGTTTCTGCCGTTTTATTGGCCTTTTTAAGATTATCGATATTAAAAACAGCATCTGGTTGGCCCATCATCAAAATTATTCATATTCATCAACATTAAACTGTATTTTATATGACATATCTCCATTATATTTGCCCACTAGATATTGAAATGGTCCATTAAATAAAAACACACATAAATCTTAATTGGTTGAGCACTGCAGAAAGCACTTTAGTTGTACTATGGTACAAAAACAGCATAACCATAGTGCTTAAACACACACTATGATGCCAATACATTACTATAATCAAAAACCATGATATTTATGTCATACCAATGTACTTCAAACAACATCATGGTACAAGCCCAATAAAACATAGTATTACCATAGTACTAGGATGGTAGCATACTAGGACGTTGCAGTGCAAAATACAGGTCACGAAGTCATCGCTTTTAAATCTAAATGGTTTTAAATGCTTAAAAACGTATTGTTATTAACAGAAAACGCACATTTTATATAATAACGATTAGTTTTGTTGCTTTCCAATGGCAGTTTTGACATGCTCACAACCAGTTAGCCAGTTTTCCCTCCTTATTGATAAACCAGACGAGGGATAGAGGATAGCTGACCTCTCTTTAGGAGATGTTACGTTAATATTTACTAAAACAACTTCATCAACACTTCATTAATAGACTATTTATATTTGAGTATTTAAAGTTTATTTCAATCACAGAAGTTACCGGTTAACGGGTCAGTAATAGCTGTACGACTAGTTTTGTAGCTGTTTAATAAACTTCAGCCTTGATTATGATAAAACAGAAACATAAATGTTTATAATCATCGACTAAATGTGTAATTATAAACTTACTAGGGTTAGTTAACCGAAAGTTAATCGTTTTGTGAGAGTGAAGTAGTTACTTACCGCCCGCTTTCATTTCAAGGAAGGATGAGAGAAGTCAGTTTACAGCAATAATGCTTCACAGTGAACTGAAATTAATACTTAAACTCTTGATTACTAGTCCCTAACTGAATATAATCAGTTTTTCTGATTAATCTAGTAAATTGCTGTTACCTAATAGTGTTGTACAGTTTAAAACACAACTCCCCTCTGACTCAACCATGCAATTCCACCAAGCCCCTCCCCCAAGTGCGTAGCCACGCCTGCGCGGACAGTTTAAACATCAACTCTAGCCGCTCACTGGCCAGAAAACGGATACGCCCATTTCGCCCGCTGCTGCGATGTGATTGGCCTTCGTGCGAAGCTCGAAGCGCCATTGGTCCGTTTTTCTGCGCGGATGAATGGCGGCGATGTATTGGCTGAAAAGATGCTATTTCGAATTACGCGCTTACAGTGTTGTGGGACAGGACTGGTTGAGGCGTTTCGCTCTAAGGATTCTGGGATATGTAGTAAGTAGTATAACATTAGCTAGGCCTAAACACATCAGAGAAAATGTATAATTTATTTTTCATATGTGACCCTGGACCACAAAACCAGTCATTTCTGAATAAATAAGCTTTCTATTGATGTATGGTTTGTTAGAATAAGACAATATTTGGCCGAGATACAACTATTTGAAAATCTGGAATCTGAGGGTGCAAAAAATCAAAATATTGAGGAAATCGCCTTTAAAATGACATATTACTAATTAAAAATTAAGTTTTGATATATTTACCGCAGGGAATTTACAAAATATATTCATTGAACATGATCTTTACTTAATATCCTAATGATTTTTGGCATAAAAGAAAAATCGATCATTTTGACCCATACAATGACAAACGTTTTAGCCAAAAAAGTCATGAAATCTATATTTTTGTATTTAAAAAATAGTGGTTATTATTGTTTTAATTTATAAAAAATTATTTAAAAGAAAAATAATTTATTTGTAACATACAGTTGTGTATTTACTGATCAGCAAAAGAAAAATAGTCAAATATATATCATATTTAATTCATTTAAATCAGTCTTTTTTAAAACTAGCACAGCTACACTACCAGTCAAAAGTATTTTAGAAAAGGTTTTTAACATTTTTTTAAGTCTCACTAAGCCTGCATTCATTTGAATAACTGTTTTCAATTTGAATATATTTTAAAATATAATTTATTCCTGTGACCAAAGCTGAATTTTTAGCATGATCATGTCACATGATCCTTCAAAAATCATTTTAATATGCTTATTTGTTGTTCAAGAAACATTTATTATTATTATGATTATCAATATTTAAAACAGTTGAGTACATTTTTTCCAGGATTCTTTGACAAATAGAAAGATCTAAAGATCAGCATTTCTCTGAAATAAAAATTTTTGGAAAGAAATCATAGAAATTAATACTTTTATTTAGCAAGGATGATTTAAATTTATCAAAAGTGATGTTAAAGACATTTATAATGTTACAAAAGATTTCTGTTTCAGATAAATGCTGTTCTGAACTTTCTATTCATCAAAGACACCTGAAAAAATTCTGTTTTCAACATAATACAAATAATAATAATAAATGTTTTTTGAGCAGCAAATCAGAATATTAAAATGATTTCTGAAGGATCATGTTACTGAGTAATGATACAAAAATTTAGCTTTGAAATCACATGAATAAAGTACATTTTAAAATATATTCAAATAGATAACAATTATTTTAAATAGTAAAAAATATTTAAAAATTGTACTGTTTTTGCTGTATTTTGGATCAAGTAAATGTAGGCTTGGTGAGCAGAAGAGACTTCTTTAAAAAAAACAAAAAAAAAAAAAAAAAAAAAAAACATTAAAACATTAAAAACATTAAAAATTGTACTGTCCAAAAACTTTTGACTGAGAAATCAATTGCTTAGGTCAACATTCAATACAGTTCAACAATCATTTTACAAAAATATTTAGCATAAAATGCTGCAAATTAATAATCAGAATTGAGTATTGCAGGGAGGATGGAGTGTAATAAATTTCTCAAGTCTTTTTGAAGGTTTAAGATGTCACAAATAAGACCTTTGACACATTTCATAAAGGCGATGTCTTTCTCTGTTGATCATATGTCCAGCGTTTTGGGCGGAACTGTGTCCCTAAATGTCAGGCTTTGGCTCTGTCAGCCTGTTATCTGCTCTGAACACAGGACTCAACCAGATGTCAGGTCATAATGAGACTTTGTCATAAATGAGGGTTTTGTATTCATGCTAACCATCGCAAAGTGCTGACGATTGGCTTTCATCAAACCTGTCATATCTGACAGACTGATTATTAATGGCTTTCACCACAGACAAAGAGACGAGGAAAAAAACGGCACACGTATAATAAAACTATTATTCATTTGACTCATAATTCATGTCAGTTTTGTTCAGTTATATATGATGAGTTTCTCGATATTAAAAGAATATTTCCTCAAAAAATTACAATTTCCTAAAAGCGTACTCACCCTTAGGTCATCCAAGATGTAGATGAGTTTGTTTATGGAAACAGATTTGGAGAAAAGTAGCATTTCATCACTTGCTCACCAATGGATCCTTTGCAGTGAATGGGTGCCGTCAGAATGAGAGTCCAAATCGCATCACAATAATCCACAAGTAATCCACACCACTCCAGTCCATGAATTAATGTCTTTTGAAACCAAAGCTGCATGTTTGTAAGAAACAAATCCATCAAGACATTTGTAACATCAAGATTATAATTCATAATTTAATAATCTAATCTAACACTGAAAAAAGTCCATCTCCAGTTGTCCTTTCACATCAAAATCCCACCCACATACTGTTTTGGCACATAAACTGCTTTGTTTGTGCATATTTCTCTCCTGATTCAGATAAGACAGTTTTTTATTTCATTGGAGAAAGCAATATTATGGATACACGACTCTTTGGTTGGATATTTTGGCCTGAATCAGTGGTTTGAAGTTAAAAACGTCTTAATGATGGATTTGTTTCTTGCAAACATGCAGCTTTTGGCTACAAAAGACATTAATTCATGGACTGGAGTGGCGTGGATTACTTGTGGATGATTGTGACATTTCTATCAGCTTTTTGGACTCATTCTGACGGCACCCATTCACTGCAGAGGATCCACTGGTAAACATGTGACGTAATACTAAATCTCTCCAAATCTGTTCTAAAAAAGAAACAGACTCATCTTGAATGGGGTGAGAATCTTGTTTATTTACTCTGAAGGGTGAATGCAAGACTGTTTGATGTGCATACATTATATTTAAGTCATATGAAAAGTGTTCGTCTTGTTAAAAGAAAGCATCTAGGATGCATTTGACCCAGCTCATGTAATCTAATAAGGCGACTATGTGAAGAGCCAGAGGTGCTTTGGGTGGTCATTGAGAATTACATTACAGGCAGCAACAAGTAAATGAATATAAACAACCCTAAACAACTGCATTCAACTGAGTGCAGATGAAAATTAACTATGGTTTTACTACAAATAAGACCTAAAAACCATAGTTACTATAGTTAAACCATGGAAACCACAAATTAGCAATGGATTTACTACACTCCCTGCTGAAAAAATAGCTAAAGCCAGCCTAGGCTGGTTCGCTGGTTTTAGCTGGTTAACCAGGCTGGTCTTGGCTGGTCTTGGCTGGTCAGCAGGTTGGTTTTAGAGGGGTTTTGGCCACTTCCCAACCTGGTCAGGCTGGTCTTAGCTGGTCAGGCGGGGAGATCACCAGCTAAAACCAGCTACTTCCAGCTTAAACCAGCTAAGACCAGCCAAACAGCCTAGGCTGGTTTTAACTGGGGTTTTTTTTCAGCAGGGCTAACCATAGTTTAACCATAGTATTTGTAGTAACCCAGATAGCACACATACATCTGCAAGATGTCTGTTAAAGATCACTTGATCTGGAAAGCATCTGCTGTGTACAAACATCTGACAGACGTCTGTAAGATGTCAGTTTTACATACATTTTAAATCATAAACATCTTAAAGACATCTAATAGATGTCTATTTGACTTCTGATGGGAAACGTCCTATAGATATGTTGCAGATGTGCAAACACTCTAAAAAATCTTGCAGATGTAAATGCAGACCTCAAATAGACGTCTCCGTGATGTACATGTGCTATCAGGGAAACCTGTGTTTACAGTGTATAAATGGTAGTAAATACGCTACAAAACCATGGTTACTACACTTTTACTACAATAAAATCATTCATTTTCGTAAGGGTAAGCTTGCTTAGATCATAGCAAGCACCTTTATGTGATATGATATTCATCAGTTTGTTGTTTTTCTCTCCTTGTAAGATGTTTTTTTTTTAGTACAATTAAGCGTTTGACTTTACTTAAGCCTTACCTGATGAATGTCTGAAGGTTTTTGAATGGACGCAGAGTTAACAGCCTCAGCTGGCGGCGTAAATTACGCTAGTACAAAGCAGCAAGATAATTGAGAGAAACGATTGCCATTTTAAGGAACAGAACTACCAAATGACCAGCATTAAACAGGAGTGGACGCAATTGTTGAAGAATAAAAGGGTCCAGATGAGGTCTGAATTACCCCAATGTGTGTTTCCATGGCGATCTGAAACAATATCATAGTTGAAAATTGAGGTGTAGCGGATTGTGGCTCTCAGCGGTGGATTCTGCCGGGTTCCAGTTGATCGCCAGTGTTTATTGGCTCTCGTTTGTGAAATCAGCGGAGGGGAACGTAAAATAAACACAAAATAATACAGCAGCACTTAAAATTCTTCACATGGGTCATTCACACAAGACTACAGGGCTCTGTAATTTTTAGAAAAATTGTGTTGCAATTTAAGTAGTTAAACAGACTTGAAGAAATATGCTCTGGGCAAGAACTGACACTTAAACGTAACCAATAAAACTTTTTTTTTTTTTAAACAATGAAGAGGAAATGGAAAAAGAATGGAAATTAATCAGTGAGGGACTGATAGTTAGCTTACATGATGACGTCAACTTAAAAGCAATTTGATAATCAGAGATTTAAGACTTCTATCAAACAGAAACTGAATGATACACACAAACCAACTAAATATCACAAAATCCAACGTTTAAAAAAACGTAACGTTACCGACGTTCTGTTGGTTTCGCTCCAAAAAATGATGTCACTTCGTGGACGGCGATGTCATCGAGGTACTGGCTTTTTGATTACAAAAGACTGAAAATAACAAAACCTAGGATAGAATATGATACTAAGGACACAGGAGAAAACGGGCCATTCTACAGAATTGCTCCAAACTGCTGTTCCACAACCAAAAAACACATTTAAAAAGTATTTAAGTATTCAAAGCTTAGATGTTTACTACTTACTCCTTCTATTATCTACTGAAACCCACAGTAATATTTAAAATATTAGTAAGCTTAATATATATAAAATCATCATTTATTGGGTACTTTCAATTGGGAGGTGGCCGTCCTGAATCCTTAACTTTAAGGAACGTCATTTCCAAACACCTTTTTTCTCCAATTAAGCACACTTTTTGGGGAGTTCCAAAATGTTATGGTTCCAATTCCATAACATTTAATTTTTATATGTATACCACTGTTCAGAAGTGTGCTAGCTAACCATGTGCTGATTAGCATCTTTGAGCTAGCTTCAAAAGTATCTAAACTATCTACTGAAACATTTGGTGAAGTTTCAGTAGTGACATCTTTGTTTTTTGGGTGTCATTTCCTAAAATTGTCTCTATATACTGATTCAGTCACAACCGAAACACATCATCATTGTTTCGGTACTGACAAAAGGGAACAAAAAATCCTAATATTTGGGGGAAATAAACAAATTTTTAGTACAGTTATGCCATTTTTTTTAGTATTTTAGTATGTTTTAGTAGTGTTTTAGTATGTGAGTTAAAATTCTGTAATGTGATCAAACCAAAACGGTATTATCAACTTTTTGCCCGTTTCAAAATATAACAAATCTCATTAATTACAGTTGAAATATTGTTAAACATTTAATCGTTACTGATCTTCCTTTGTAAAATTTGTAACAAAATAGCAAAAAAAAAAAAAAAAGTATATATATATATATATTTTTTTTTTTGTAAATGTAGATCTTAATAGGTCAATATGACCCCTTGTGTTTCAGTAATGACTAAAAAGACAATATGAATAAACGGTAATGACTAAAAATACAATATGAGAACTGACTGCACAATTATTATAAATGTGTACCTTGTTTATTATACAATTTGCACACATAGAAATTGATGGGAAAAAAAACACACACACTATGGTGACCAAAATATTGAAATTAAAAACACTCCCTTGTTTATTTAATCTAAAATAATAACTATATTTAAATAATTATAACTTTTAAAAATTGTAAAAATAAAATATGAACAAACTTTTCAGTTGTTCAGGGTACCCACTGATTAGCAATGGATCTACTTTTAAATCATTTTCACTCAGAAATTTCACAACATTAAACAAATTTCACAAAAAAAAAAACAGATTCTTCAAACACCTGCTTATTTTATAATGACAATTCACCTGCAAGAAACTGTAGAAGAAGATGCACGCTACAGTGCCTCTTGTGGTAATGTTGAGAATTGCAATCATTCGCAATGCATTGATCAATCTGTTCATGTACCTGCATAAAGTATGTTTCTGAGCTGTCCTTTTAAATAAAAACATAGATGTCGTCAAAGCCTGATATCATTCTAACAAGTTCAAAAATGCAAGTTCATGCATTTCCATCAGCCTATTTATAAAGGATTTTATGCTTATTTTCTTATTTATAAGGCAAAATTCTATTTCCAATCAGAGCACAGATTCGAGTAATCATACATTGATCCTGCTGGTTATTTTAGGCGTACTGACCCGTATTAGTCCAAATATTTGTCTCGTGAATCAGGAAACGGATCATCCTTATTTGTTTTGACATTCCTGCCGTGCAGTTCTCCCCGTGTGAGCTGAATCTGAGGATAATTGAAGAACCCCAAGCAGGCAGTTTTCCAGGAAACTCTCGCTGCTTAATTGGTGGATAAATGCTGGAGAACATCTGGTAGAGTTCACCCTGCCATCTGATGCTACAGTCAATTTAGCACCTTCATTTACCCTGCTCAAGTTCTCATTGCAGGGATAATTCACCCCTTTCTCCACCCCCGCCCACATTTGGAAAAAGGCTGTTTGATGGAACAAAATGGGACATCTAAAAGCCATGCTGGGATTTCTAAGACGCTGTAATTTCATTTGCTGAGAAAGATTATTTCAAAATGCAGTTTTCCTCCTTGAGCTGTCACTGTGCGTTCAGGGACAGAGATGTTAAGTGTTGAGGTGATAAAAACAGAGAGGCACAGCTGTCAAAACACACATTCTGCATTTTTAGCATAATCATTAATGAAATTATCCCATGCACGTCACCCATTCAGCTTTGGGAAGAGGATCATCACTATTTTTAGTGATGGTTGTGGAAAAAAACCTCTAAGAGACTGATGCTTAAGGAGAGAACCAAATATGCACATATGTAATGTATATATATATATTTAAATATTATTTTTAATTTTATTTACATATTTCTATGATGCATATAAGGGCTAGGAAAACTAAAATAAAATACAAAATAAATATAAAAAAATAGAAATAAAATGATAAAGGACAAAATATTAGAATATGCCTATACAGTATGTAATGTATTTGTATTATTAATAATTATGATGCATATAAGGGTTCGAAAAAAATTAACTAAATAAAACAACTTAAACATCGAAGTAACGTAGTAAACAGTAATACTGATACTACAGTAGTATTGTGATACTTAAGCTTCAAAATACTGACTATGGCACTGCATTTTTTAAATGATTGTATTGTCATTATGGTGCTACAATAAGTGATGTTGTATGTACAGCAGTTATCCTATTTTCTCTAAAACAATCTAAGACAAACATGCAAAACGAAACAAAACCAAAAAAAAAAAAAAAAAAAAAAACAGCAGATGGACTGAATGAAAAAGCAAATTTACTCTCCGTAATTCTGACTTTTTTCTCACATTTCTTAGTTTTTTCTTGCAATTTTGAGTTAATATCTCACAATTCTGACTTCTTTTCTCAGAATTGTAAGATATAAACTCAATTGTGAGTAAAGTCCAGTTCTGAGTGAAAAAGATTAACAGACACAATTCTGAATAACTTTTGTGAAATTGTGAGAAAAAAGTCGGAACTGCGAGATGTAAACTCACAAATATGAGAAAAAGCCAGGATTGCGAGATGTAAACTCAAAAATACGAGAAAAGTTCAAACTGCAAGATCTAAACTCGAAAATATGAGAAAAACAAGTCCGAACTGCAAGATATAAACTCACAAATACAGTCAGAACTGCGAGACGTAAACTCAAATACAAGAAAAGTCAGAACTGTGAGATCTAAACTCGAAAATATGAGAAAAATCAGAACTGCAAGACATAAACTCGCAAATACGAGAAAAAAGTCAGAACTGCAAGACGTAAATTTGAAAATACGCGAAAGTCAGAACTGTAAGACGTGACTCGCAAATACGAGAAAAAAGTCAGAACTACGAGAGGTAAATTTGCAAACACAAGAAAGTCAGGACTGTGAGATGTAAACACGCAAATATGAGAAAAAGTCAGAACTGCGAGACATAACTTGCAAATATGAGAACAAGTCAGAACTGTGAGACGTAAACTCGCAAATATGAGAAAAAGTCAGAACTACGAGACATAAATTCGCAAATGAGAAAAAGTCAGAACTGTGAGACGTAAACTCGCAAATATGAGAAAAAGTCAGAACTACGAGACATAAATTTGCAAACACAAGAAAGTCAGGACTGTGAGACGTAAACTCGCAAATATGAGAAAAAGTCAGAACTGTGAGACGTAAATTTGCAAATACGCGAAAGTCAGAACTGTAAGACGTAACTAGCAAATGAGAAAAAAGTCAGAACTGGGAGACGTAAATTCGCAAATGAGAAAAAGTCAGAACTGTGAGACGAAACTTGAAAAAATTAAATACACATTGAGAGGATGTACAGCCAAATTTTTCCACAATTGGCAACCTTTTATTTCCTATTTTACTAGTTTAGAGGTAAAATTAAATGTATACCTGCTATTGTTATATGTATGTAATTTGTTTGTTGTTTGGGTTGAGCCTTGTGGGACGAGGTTGGGGGGGTGGGCGTTGGGGCTGTTCAATGAGTGTTTTTGAACGTGACTCGCAAATACGAGAAAAAAGTCAGAACTGCGAGAGGTAAATTTGCAAACACAAGAAAGTCAGGACTGTGAGACGTAAACTGGCAAATATGAGAAAAAGTCAGAACTGCGAGACATAACTTGCAAATATGAGAAAAAGTCAGAACTGTGAGACGTAAATTTGCAAATACGCGAAAGTCAGAACTGTAAGACGTAACTCGCAAATGAGAAAAAGTCAGAACTGTGAGACGTAAACTCGCAAATATGAGAAAAAGTCAGAACTACGAGACATAAATTCGCAAATGAGAAAAAGTCAGAACTGTGAGATGTAACTCGCAAATATGAGAAAAAGTCAGAACTGCGAGACGCAACTTTCAAATATGAGAAAAAGTCAGAACTGTGAGACGTAAACTCACAAATACGAGAAAAAAGTCAGAACTGCAAAACGTAAATTTGCAAATACGCGAAAGTCAGAACTGCAAGACGTAACTCGCAAATGAGAAAAAGTCAGAACTGTGAGACGTAAACTTGCAAATATGAGAAAAAAGTCAGAAGTGCGAGATGTAAATTCACAAATACCAGAGAAATTCAGAACTGGAAGACAGACTCGCAAATACAAGAAAAAAATCAAAACTGACAAATTTGCAAACACGAGAAAAAGTCAGAATTGTGCGATGTAAACAAAAATGAGAAAAAAGTCACAACTGCGAGATATAAACTCACAAATATGAGAAAAGGTCAGAATAATTGCTTAGTCTTAGCTTTCAAATCGTCAAATTGGCTCTTTAATGTGTCACCACAGATCGTTGTAGTGCCTCAGTTCAAGCGTGTGAACACACCATTTTTTAAGTTCAAGTCCAACCGACATCAATCTACTCTCCTGTCTCCTTTGTCAGACAAAATGGCATATTCTGCCTTATGATTGGTCAGATCGCCTGTCAATTAAACTCCCAGCGAAGCATCATTTGTGAGAAAAAAATCAGGACTGCAATATATAAACGTACAAAATGTTTTTCTATTATTCATTTTGACTTTATAACTTGTTATTGCGTCTTATAATGTCGGCATTGTGAGATATTAACTCTCAAATGTGAGGAGAAAGTCAGAATTGTGGGTTTTTATCTCGTAACTGCTAGTTTAGACATCTTAATTCTGAGGGGGAAAGTCAGAATTGTGAGATTTTAAAAAAAAAAAAAAAATCGCGATTACCTTTCATATGTTCTACAGCCACTCGGAGGGAACGCTCTTGAGGGAATACTTTTTTCAGAGAAAGAGACGGAAAGCAAAAAAAGCTTTGCCTTTTATCACTACTCAATTAACAACTTGGAGTTCACCGAAACGTGACCTATTTTTTAAAGCCGCCCGCTTTTCTCAGCGCTGGGAGAGGAAGCAGGCGTGCTGAAGTCGCGCTGAATCCGCAGGAAAGGGAGCTGCTGTAATTGATCGGAGAGTTCAGCGGGAGCGGGACAGGTCAGCGCCGGCCGCCTCTAAACTCAAGACTGGGTGGAACGGGGAGGAAAAGCTTCACTGCCAGGATTCCTGTAATCTAGCCTGACCATCACACGCCCAGAGTCGCCTCCTGTGGCCTTTTCCCCTTTTCCCTAAATCAACCTGTTTCCTGCTCAAACATTCACACGCTAACCAAAGTTTAGAGTTAAGGGCACGGCCGTTTCACACGACACGCTCGGTTTGTGAGCAATTACCTGCGGTTTGGTAAGTGCTCGATCCATTCGGGAAGTGGGAAGAGACGACGCTGGGGTCGTAAATTGATTTTTCACACAGAGAAGTGCGGAGTAAGAACAGCACTGTCGATAGTGAGGAAAAGACGTTTGTAATTTCTAACCAAAAAGTAGATAATTCGCTTACATCATGCAATCCGCATTTTCTATTTCCCTAAACAAACAGGCTGAGATTGGAGAAGTGAGAGCGACGATTAGCACGGAAACCCCACATAAATTAATAAAAAAGATTGACCCAAATGTGACCTTGGACAAAAAAATCAAAATATTGAGAAATTCACCTTTAAAGTTGTCCAAATGAAGTTCTTAGCAATGCATATTACTAATCAAAAATTAAGTTTTGATATATTTACGGTAGGAAATTTACAAAATATCTTTATGGAACATGATCTTTATTTAATATCCTAATGATTTTTAGCATAAAAGAAAAATCGATCATTTTGACCCATACACTGTATTTTTGGCGAAAGAGATCAAATTTTAGATATTAAAGTGTAATGATTCTCCATCTCAATACAGACCGAGTGCATTAAGTCCCCAGTAGATGGTGTCTCTGACTGAAGTGCATCAGCTGACTGGAGGGATTAATCAGTACATGCTTTTGGATTTACAGATTGAGACTGTTTTTCCATTGGCCACGGCTGTGACGTCCAAATCAGTTATCTCAGATTTAACAGGTCTTGTTTGAGATGCCTGTAGAAACCCAGGAATTCCTGGCTGTTGATTAGTGTTAAACTCGACAGCAGTTTGATTAGGTTGGTAAAACATCATCATATGGGAAAAAAAAAAAAAAAAAGTCAGCTCTAGTAATTTAAACTTGTAAAAGCATCAAAAGCATCAGTATTATTTCCTTGCGGCGAAGCCAACACCAACAGCCAAACAAAACAACGTTCAAAGCTCAAATTTAATTACCATTTTTCAAAAAAAAAAAAACTCCCGTTCATGAGCACACATGCAGAGAGAGAGCAGCCAGCCTTTAAAGAGAAAAGCCCTCTGACTCACTCACTTTCTGTCTGTATGTCTCTTTCTCTGAAGATATTTATAGATCTGCCCGCAGGGGCCGGAGTTCCTTATATATCTACGAGAATCAAAAGCTGGAGGGTGAAGATGTAACATTTTCAACCACACATACCTTCTATATTCATTCTATATTTCTCAGAATCTAATTGTTGCTCTTAAAACAAAACTGTAAATTGCTACCCAGCTAACAAAAATTCTAGAAATGGCAATGTTAAGTTACAAAATCATAATTCCTGAATGTTCTCTTAAAAATATAGGTGCTTTCACAAGCGATAGAAGAAAGAAAGAATCATTCAGTCAAAGGTTCTTTAAAGAACCAGTCTCTTTCTTACCTTTTTATAATCTGAAGAACCTTTACCACAGAGAACCTTTTGTGAAACAGAAAGGTTCTTCAGATGTAAAGGGTTCTTTATGGAACCAGTTAAATAAAAAAGGTTCTTCTATGGCGCCGTAAAGCACCTTTATTTTTAAAAGTGTAAATGTTAACATTCAGTCTTTTAAAATGTTTTAAAAACATTTCTTTCTTGGTAATGCAAATATTACGTGAACATTCCATTTTAGAATTGTGTTCCTAACATTACGGGAATGTTCTGTGAACATTCTGACACAAGTAGCAACAGTTAAAAAAAATTGGAATGTTCAACTAAAACGTTTCTGAAAAAACATTCCATGAATGTTCTTGTGCTAACACTTTGAGAACATTCTTAAAAGACCAGACAATTGTAAACTAACATTCTAATAATGTCTCAAAATGAATGTTACTAATGTTTAAAAAATGTCTGACGAACGTAAAACAGAAAAAAACATTCAAAAATAAAAATTCTGTCATCATTTACTCGCCCTCAAGGTGTTCCCAACCTGAATGAGCTTCGTTCTTTTGTTGAACACAAAAGAAGATATTTTGAAGAATGTTGGTAACCAACAGTTGACGGTAGCTATTGACTTTCATGGTATTTTTCCATACTATGGAAGTCAATGGCTACCGGCAAATGTTTGGTTTTATAATCTGATACAAAAACAATGAATACATTAGTGTAAAACTTAATTAGTGAACAAACCAATTCACTAAAGAGATTTGAACTTCCTAATGCTACGTACAAGAGAGAAATTCAAATCTTGGCTAAATTACTTCCAGGTTCCTCAAAAATCTTTTTGTGGTAACTTATGTCACAATACAGGTTACAACAAAGTGAAATGACACGATAAACTATTTCACATAACAGTTCTTTAATACAACTTTTCAAAAGTCTTTTTTAATATGAATATAAATGTAAAAATATAAATAGCTACTATTTACATCACATAGTTTGACACAGAATACAGATTTCGGCATTTGCTGCCTCAAGCTTAAAGAGAGAAAGCATTCTGGAGAATGTAAAGACGGCGAAAACACGCTCTCAGAACTAGAGAGGTAGATTTACTCTTTCCCATTCCATAATATGAAACAGCAGAACAGTAATTCGTTCACGTCTCGCTCATTCGCGACACCTTTTCCACGTCTGACGTTAAACAAGAGCAAGTTCAAAGAACAAAACCGCATGGACAGTTCAGTACATTGTGGGTGTCAGATGTGGATTTATGTACAGCAGGAGACTGCGAGGTGATAAACAAAGCCAAGTACATATATGGGTCCAGTATTGCGCATTCCACGCCTTGACATTCCTCTCACGTCTTTTCAATGAAATTGCACAACTCTGTTCACCCGCTATAAATTTCCCTCCTTCCAGCTCTCGTAAATAGAGCGAAAGAGAATCTGAAATCTGGAGGAAATCATGCGAACAACTACTTCCAGATACGCATGGAAACAATCACACAGGAAGGCCAACAAAAACTGGATTACAAAATGCAAAAAGAAACATTACATGTTTGTGTTTATTTACCCTTGACTGCCTTTCTGGAAATCAAAACAAGTATTTTTGCAGCAATATCTAAAAATCCTTTACTTTTAATAATAAAGATTTACGTTTGTGTGTATAATGACGTCTTTTCAAAGAATACGCCTATATAATAAACATTTCAAGATACATTATTTGAAAAGACATCTTTAAATCTCACAGTTTTGCTTTCTAAGGATGATTAGATATAGCCATTGCGTTTCTTGTTTTGGGTGGGTGGTGGTGGGGGGAGCAGCACCATGTTTTCCTGATGACTCAGATTTGAACGTCTGATCTTGATTTGCTTATGTAAACAGCTATCTTGGATAACTGGCTTTCCATGATACAATCAGACACTCCATTAGGGTCGGTCATTGATATCCAAACTGAACTCATCTGGTCCCTTTTTCCAACTCAAACATCAACTTCATCCCTGATTTAACAGTAACCTGATTCTAGTCTGTTGTTTGTTAAGAGCATTGTGAAAAGTGTTTAAAATGCAGTCGGAAACTCTAAATGCCCTGCCTTCGTTACCTTTCGCTGTGGAAAAACACAAGAAGGCAATCTGTTTCTGTAAAGGGACAAAAACCACATTCTGGCGTGAAGCAATTAAAAACGCTTAAGGAGGCACAGGCAGCTTTACAGCACGTACATCAGTCGACAAAAAGGCACTGTGTTTATCCATAGCCATGTGGTCGGACGTCACTGTTTGAAATCAATTCCACCTGGACGTGCCCCAAGCGCAGGACCGCCGTGTTGCATGCCATGCGCACGCACTCACTCACTCCAAAAATGTGTTTTTAGTTACAAAAACCAAAATCTTACATCTGTTTAATCTTTTTAATATCTCAGAATGTTTCTCCCAGACAGCAATGAGATTAAATGAAGGTCAGCGGTGAAAAAGAACCAGTAATATCACAGGTTTTCTTAGAATGTGCAACCAAAAGTCAGAGATTGCAATATGAACATTTTAGGAGAAACATCTGAGACACAACCGAGAAATTCATTAAATCTCCTGAGCTATGAAAGAGCAATAAAATCTTCCTCAGGGCTCAAACAAGTCTAGTAAGGTGAGTTTAGCACATACGCTAATAGCTAAACGCTTCAAAAACAGCCTTTTCAAGTACTCAAGGTTGTTAATCCTGTCTCTTTTCTGTCTCTCATGCACAGTGATTCTCAAAACCACTCTTGAACGTGTTGGAAACATCTCGATCGATAAGCTTTCAGTGAACGGAAAAGGGTATTAACCTCTGAATTGATATGGATTTTTGTCCAGCTCCAAATTTTAGTCTTCACACAGGATATATGAGACATCTAAAGGCTAAACTTGCCCAAAAAGGAAAATTCTGTCATCGTTTCCTCACCCTAAGATTGGTACGACTTCCTTTCTGCTGTGGAACATGAAAGAAGGTATTTTGAAAAGTGACCCTGGACCACAAAACCAGTCATAAGGATCAATTTTTTGAAATTGAGATTCATAAATAAGCTTTGCATTGATGTATGGTTTGTTAGGATAGGACAATATTTGGCTGAGAAACAAGTATTTGAAAATCTGAAATCTGAGGGTGCAAAAAAAACAAAATGCTGAGAAAATTGTCTTTAAAGCTCTCAGCAATGCATAATCAAAAATTAAGCTTTGATATATTCACGGTAGGAAATTTGCAAAATATTTCATGGAACATGATCTTTACTTAATATCCTAATGATTTTTGGCATAAAAGAAAAATTTTGACCCATGCAATATATTTTTGGCAACTGCTACAAATATCCCCGTGTCCAGGGTCACAAATGTCTCTACTCTTGTGATGTTTTGGACCCCATTGAGTTTTTGTCTTCCTCAGAAGAAAGTCGGCCATACAGATTTGGAACGACACAAGGATGACAGAGTTTTCATTTTTAGATGACCTATCCCTTTAACTCATTATCTGTTACCCACCCACTGTATCCATAACAAAACGTGCCAAATGCTTCCCAGATCAAGGCAGTGTAAATAAGCAGTATTCCCATTGTGAAAACGGATGTAAGCTCCAGCCTTTGTGGGCTCTGACCAGGTCAAGCTGACGACATATTCATGTGTGTTGTTTTTGGGGGCGAGGAGAACGTGCTAAAATAGCTGAGTTGGAGTTTTAAACCTGGCACTGGAAGAGGAAAAGAGAGACGGAGGGGTAAAAACACAGCTACTGTACCATGCAAAGTCCTATCGCTTGCTCAAGGCACTGGAACAAGAATAAAACTCAACTGGCACTTTTGACTTTTCTTGTACCCTTGTGGCATCTTTTTCCCCCCTTAGTAATCCCGCTCATCTGCCAGACAGGAAATGAATTTTCTTTTCAGGCTGTCTCAGAACAAAAGGCCCTTCGGTTTGCTTGCCTTTCTCAGAACAGTGTCCGTAATAAAATTCCACTGTGGTTGTTTTTCAGAATACCGATTATATGAGGTCCTTGAAGAGTCCTGGATTTGCCAGATAGAATCACATGCACACACACACACACACACACACACACAACTCCTTCAACATACTGTACACTGTGTAAAATTCCCAATAAATCAAGCTCGGGTCTTTGCGTCCTTCATATCAGACGCTGCACCCCTGTCCTAAATCATTAGGGCTACGATTGACGGCGGGCTGACAGCGAAAGAGGCCGAGCAGGTGTCTTGTCTCTCTAGTCCATCCAGCACGCACACACACATGCAGACGGACACATTCTCGACCTCTCCAGTCCGTGCTTTCCTCCTATCCTGATCCGCAGCTGCCGGTTCTAGCTAGCAGACGCAGGTTCAAGTTCCACTCCGTAAAAAAGCTTGCGCATTGCTACGGTGTCACCGGACGGGCGAATGACGTGCGACGGTGACGGAGGTGAACTCCTCTTTCGTCGCGGTGTCCGGTTGCCGCCACTGGCCCACTTCTTCGGCGTCACAGGAATGCTGGAGACTGACAGCGGCGTTGACGACAGCAGAGGCTCCGCGAGAGGCTCGCGGCTAGTGTTAAGTGTCCTGTGTGTGTGCGTGCGGGGATGTGTGTCTCTCTCCAGGCTTGTTTTGATACCAGACACCTGCTGAGCAACGGTAAACTGCATGCGTGACTCCGGTGAACCCTCATGCCAGCCTTGCGGCGTATTTTTCACCGGATTCTCAGAGAGGACCTGTCCTTCGCGACGTGTCGGAGATCTCGGTCCATTATCCGCCACAGTTTGGTTTTTGGGGCGCTCTCACAAGGGACACTGTTCGGAGCTGAAGGAACCTCCTTCCTTCTTTTTCCTGCGCTTCTTCTTGTGGACCGTCCAGCAAGTGGTCGCCATCAGTACCAGGACAAGCCCCACGATCAACAGGACCATGGAAACCACCTTGGTCTGCGGGAGATCGTTGTACGCGTACGTCACCCCAGTTCCCGCCACTCCGATGACCAACGAGATGATCCCGAATGGAAAGATGCAGCGGTACCAAGACTTCTCCATCCCTCCCGTGGCTTGCGAGAGCCTCTCTAGGGACGAGAGCACCTCTGGGACTTTGGGTGCACCGTCTTGTGACTGGCCTTCCAGGGTCGGGGCCGCCGCCGTCTGCGGTTGGCAAGTGAAGTGCCCCGTGGTACATCCCATCTTGCCACTGGATGCTGGGAACACAACAACAAAGATGCGTTCGGTATAAGCGAGGAATTGCAATTTGGGGAAGGAAACGTGGAGATCCACTCACAATGTCTGTGGGTTTGTCAGTGCCACGGCTCTCTGCCTCTCGAGCCTGCAGCAGCACGTTGAACACTCGAGCAGACAGAATGAGCTCTGCTATATATGTGGCCAGAAGGGAGGGGCGGAGTCGAGCTGCAGAGGGGGCAGCCCAAAGCTCCTGATTGGCTGCAGCTGCACTCTGACGTAAAATGCCATAGTATGAGACTGGGCAGTGGAGCGCAAACAGGAAGGAGGTGGGGGAGGAGGGGTGGAGTTAACCATTCAAGCACCGCTCACTAGCATCCACCCACTCTCTTGCTTGTGAGAGAATGAGTGCGTGCATCCTATAGAGGGGATGCCGGGATGGAGACAGCACTATTTTAGCGCTCGTTAAATAAGGAGATCGCCGGATTGTTTTTATTAAGAAACGCAGCCACGGGAGCATGTGGTGCAGCATTTATTCATTCAGCCTGACAGCATGGCAAAACGCATGCCGGCAGATAGCTGATGAATCCAGAGACTCCGCTCGCGCATGTGCCTGCTGCGCACCCACGCACTTTTGGCCTCCCACGCCGCACTAACACAACACACTGCCAAGCGCTTGATAAGCGGGCTCTGAGCGGATGTCCATTTTTAATCCTATCGAGCCCTTTCTCCGTCACGGATTGTGCACTGGAGGAAAAATCAATTCGAAGGAGAGCGAGCGAGAGAGAGAGATCCTACGCGCTCACGGCAATGCCGGTGTAATTTATCACCCAGCCTCATCTCTCACGTGAAATCATTTCTCCATTTACAGAAAGACAGTATTGATAAACTATGAGGGGTAAAGATTTGTGATTATTTCAATAGGTGACGACAACAAAGGGTGAACTGCACGTACCCCTTCTCGAAAAAAAAAATCTATCTGCATTATACATGTCACTAACACCATGTCCTAACAGAATGCTTTCGAGGGGAACTAATGTGTCCACACTGAAAGTAGCAACATTCAGCACAGCATGATAAAATCAGCCAA
This sequence comes from Labeo rohita, assembly GCF_022985175.1. Classification (NCBI taxonomy): domain Eukaryota; kingdom Metazoa; phylum Chordata; class Actinopteri; order Cypriniformes; family Cyprinidae; genus Labeo; species Labeo rohita. The sequence continues at coordinate 1,358,553 of NC_066871.1, forward strand.
TCTCATCATACTTAAGCAGGATTTAGGATCACTGTGGGTGCAAACCCTGCATGACTCCGCAGAAATTAAAACCAGGCGACTGGAAATTTTCTGGTTAGGACAGAAACTTAAGATTAACATGGAATGCATTACATTTCGCTTTATCTTGCTGTGCCTGGTTAGTGTTCCTGTAACTCAAACCGAAGATCATGGTGTTCAAAAAACATGGTCAAGGGTTTAGACAGGAATTAAGGTTGCGCAAAATTCAGAACTTAAAAACTGGCTCTCTTTCAGCTCATGAGTTGGAATTTTAAGTGAATTAGATATAACACAAGTTGAGATTGTGAAATCTGAAAAGAATCTATCTATCTGTCTGTCTGTCTGTCTATCCAACAGTATCTATCTATCTATCTATCTATCTATTTATCTGTCTGTCTGTCTGTCTATCTATCTGTCTATCTGTCTGTCTATATCTGTCTGTCTGTCTGTCTATCTATATCTATCTATCTATCTATCTATCTATCAGTCTATCCAACAGTGTCTATCCAACAGTATTTATCTATATATATATATATCTGTCTATCTATCTATCTATCTATCTGTCTATCTATCTGTCTGTCTGTCTGTCTGTCTATCGATATCTATCTATCTCTATCGATCTCATTTGCATATTCACATATGACATATTTGCATATTGTTCTAAATACAGTCTCATTGTTAAGCAATGTTTTTGGCATAAGTATGCATTTTTTCCCCCTATAAAATATAAATAATTTTATTGATGTCCTCTGATTTCATGTCAGCCCTGTCACCCCCATAAAAATAAAATTCATTGTAAAATAATGTACATTCAAGTGACATAATTTCTAGAAGCTACATCATCTCTCAACCAGGATTCCAACATAAACATGTTTCATGCAATGTCAATCCTGTTACCATTTTTAAAATGTAAATTTAAACAATTATTTCTTACATTTAATATAATCAATATCAACAAGTAAAATCCTTTTAAAGTGTACAATATGTGCTTTTGTGAACTTGGCTTGGCTAGGAATTAGCAAATTTGTTTGAAATCATTTTTTTTACTTTTTAAAGTAACAGGTTTTGACATGTGGGTAACAGGGATGACATTGATTAGGTTTGACCCTGTTTGTAAAGTCTGTGTAAAATTCCAACATTTTAAAGGTCATTTTATTTATCTATCTATCTATCTATCTATCTATCCAACAGTATCTTTGTATCATTATATTTTCTGGTTAAAATCACAGTTAAATGGGTTCAAATTCATTTTAATTCTACTTCCTTACATTTAAATTTGAATTGCAGTTCTGCATCCCGTTTGCTACCCTCAAACCAAAAGCAGGTGCTTATTTGGAATTTAGAATGCACAGAATGCACAAGCCTAACAGGAACGAGAAGTAGCACGCAAAGCATATAATGTGAATATTACAGCTATGCTGTGCATCATGTGTTCGTCCATTCACAATACAGCATAGTCTCTCACCTTACTGATTAACGGATCTATCATTGATCACTATATCTTTGTTAGTCAGACATTACTGATGCCGTCCACTGCAGAAAACCACATCCATTCAGCTCATGGCATCAATTAAAGACAACAAAGACTGAAAAGACCATGACAGCGGTTTATGAAAGCCTTTGTCAAATACGCTCAAAATGAGTTCCCTGAATAAGCAATCAATTCAACCCTCTTCTCCATACACAGCTAAATATTACGACTAATAAGACTCTGACATTCATAATAAGTGGTCCCCGCTCGCTTTATCCCACTGGCCGAATGAGTGGGGTAAAATCAATTGAGGAGCGTAAACACAGGGTTAAATGATGTTTGGTGACTCAACTATCGCTGATGTAGCCCCACGCCAGCACGGGCATACCGTAAGGAGAAATCAGGACGTAGCAGAGAAAGAGAGAGACTGGGTGAGAAAGATGGATAATAAAGAGAGGGGGTGGCAAATGAGTGAGACAGGAGCACAAAAAGTGTGACCACTGAAGGATTGCATTAAGTAATATCTTTCTCCTGCTAATTTGAGATGAGATTTACTACTGTTAGTTTATGTTGTAAGTTGCTTGGTATAAAATCATGGGCTGAATGCATAAATGTAAACATACCACAGACAATTTCAGCTCAATAAGGGGCACCTACTATGCCCCTTCTTACAAGATGTAATATTAATCTCATGGCTCTTTTCAATGCGCCTGTGAAGTTTCAGATCCAAATACACTACAGATCTTTTATTATAACGTGTTGAAAAGTGTCATTATTGGGGTGGGTCTAAAAAGTGCTGTTTCAGGGGTGTGTTCCCTTACATGAAAAATGCAACTTGCTGTCCCACTTCAAAAGGGGGCAGAGCCTAGACGTCTCTGTTTTGTGGATGGCAATAAGCAGAGGTGAAGCAACATAAGTGAGTGTGAGATAAACAGTATTTTTACAGCACTTCAATGGAACAAAAACACAATTTCTTACCACGAGTTGCTGAACAGTAAATCAAAGCGTGCAATCTATGATCGCATGCAGTTGCTGATGATCGTGAAAGCGTGCAGCCGCTTTCTTATGCGGGCTGTTTTACCAGTTTCACTTTCGCTTTCGAAATCTATCACCTTTAGCAAGGAGGGGAGAGGGTGGACAGGGGGCACGGCCCGCAAATGCCCCCCACTTTGGCGCGACACCTGGTCTGCTTGATGTAGATGCAAAGTAATCTGTTCAACGCATGTACATGGCATAATTATAATTGTTTGTTTATAGAAATGTTTATCCCCTTCTCAAACCGTTTACAATTTCATTCGGTTTGAGCATTTTTATTCCAACCGAGGTGTTTATATGGAGCATTTTCATTTGGATCGGACTTTTAACCGATTACAATGCTTCATGTAAATGCACCCAAGTGAGTGTTAATGAATAGAATATAACTGCAGTGTATTCTGTAAGATGATCTTACAAAACTTTTAGCTTCATGTTTTCCTACACTGTAAAAATCAATTTGTTGATTCAACTTAAAATAATTTGTTACCTGGTTGCCATAAAATTTTAAGTTCAGTCAACTCAAAAAAAGTTTAGTCAACTTGAAATGTTAAGTTGTCCTAAGTGACAACTTAGATATTTGAGTTCATTCAACTTAAAATTTTAAGGCAGCTGGGTAACAAGCCCAGCTTTTAAGTTTAACATACCAAATTGTATTTACACTAAATTTTAAATTGGATCATTAAAACAATATATACAGTAAATAATAAATAAAACAACATATATGGATACATAAATTCATTACTTTTTGGAAAGTAGCTAGTTACTCACAAAGACGTGGCAACTTCACCCATCATCAGTGACGTCAAACCAGGCCTCATTCACTTTCATTGTGCGTAAAATGAGCAGGAGGTTCTGCCTCACATTTCCTTATGTGTTCTGTGGAAGAATGAAAGATGTGAGTAAATGATGACAGTCTGAGTGAACATAAACCACAATAGCTTTGTTCCAAACTCTAGAGAGTCCACATGGGCAGCATCCCAACTTAGATATTTGAGTTCATTCAACTTAAAATTTTAAGGCAGCTGGGTAACAAGCCCAGCTTTTAAGTTTAACATACCAAATTGTTTGTTTAGTCAACTTAAATATCTACGTTTTCACTTAGTACAACTTAACATTTCAAGTTGACTAAACTTATTTGAGTTGACTAAACTGAAAATTTTAAGTCTGCAGGGTAACAAATTTTGTTGACTCAACAAATTGTGTTTTTTTTTTGTTTTTTTTTATAGTGTATATCTAATAAATGTATATATAGTCAATGAACAAGATAAACTCCGTACCTTACTGTTTTTGTTATATTCATCAAGTAATCCATGAAAATGTGCATAATATACACTGCCCTCCAAAAGTTTGGAAACACCCCTGGCAAAGTGTGGTGTGGATATGAGCATAAATCCTTAGCATTTTTTGGTGCAAATACATTAAAGTAACTTGACATTATCATTGAAGACCAGCAATAATAATTTTCATTTTGATTACATAATAATGGCAATATATACATGTCAAAGTCAGACATGCCCCTTTGCCAGCTGTGATGCCTGGTTACTGGTTTAAACTTGGCCCAGGTTTTTAAAAGATTTTTGGTTCAGCACACCTTAATAGCTTCAACAACTGATTGCCAATTAAGTTTAAAATACAATAAATTTAGGCTCAGATTATGCCGATTATGCTGTAATAGCTGCTAATAGTGGATATTTTGATGGATCAAAAATTTACGTTTTTTCTATATATAAACTGTTTATGTAATAAAATATGTTTTTGTAGTTTGTGTTGTCCCTTATCAGTGCAAAATTATCACAAATTATCACAGATCATGAATCAAAGCAAGGGTGTTCCTGACGGGACACTGCTTTTGACACTGCCGATCGCACGCAGACAAAATGGCTGAGAATTTGGTAATACGTGCCTGTCAGTCAATTAGCGGTGGGCAGGGCTACCAAAATATGATGTCATTTTGCAGACAGGCACCAAAGTGCTTGTTTTTTGAGCCTGGTTTGATTTTAGGAAGATTTTAAAAAAGACTGGATGTATTTTTTATCATTCTAAGATGGCTGTGCACACACAATTCCAACACACATTTTTGTCCAAACACCTTTTAAAAGTGGATTTTGCATAATAGGTGCTCTTTAATAAATGGGAAACCCATTCACAGTAATAAACTCACTGTCTCTTACATTACAGCCCACTGTAATCAGACTGTAATCGAAGACTTTCAGTCAGGTTTTAATGCCTTCTTGTGCAGTTCCTCCACCTAAAAGTGCAATTTACGCACTTACCAGCTTAATTAACAAACTTATATTGTGAACAATTAATGCATGTTCATTAAAAGAAAGCTTTACTTCCCATCCTAAGCAAACAACTAAATATTCTAAGTAAACAACTAAAGAAAACAACCAAATATTCTTATGCTTTAACATGTGCCATTCTTTTTTATGTCCACCAGATTTGAAGATTTGTCTCTATTGGTGGACAGGGCCTTTTAAGGGTTTCTACATGACTTCACTGTTCCTTTTCCTGTACGCTAGCGTTGTTTTTCCCAGGAAGGGTTGATGGTATTCCTGGGAAGCTTGGGGTGAATGTTATTACTGGACTTAAAGGGAATAAACTCTGTAAGCCTGAGAATTCATGCTCTGACATTTCAATGATCCTAAAAAGTGCATGCACAACCTTTTCCTTTTTTGACAATGCTATTCATTCTGTTCTGTTCATTATTATTCCTTCCTTTCTCAAAGCATTGTACGAGGAAGAAGACCCCCCGGGGCTCCACTGAATGAAAACTTGTGTCAGTGAGAGGGCAGAAAATATATTTTATTGACGCAGTTTGAGGGTAAACAGCAGAATGTCCCTTTAAAGCGGATGGAAAGGCAAACGTGAAGCACGCCAACTGCTTTAAAGTCGAGAGATGATAAGCCCTTCGCTCTGCAGTATGGGTTCAAGAGCTGAAAGTCATGCATTTGTAATACTTCTTGGCTCATATGCTGCAAATAATATTCTGCAGAGCGTAGTCATTCTGCTAAATAGGAAGGAAAAATGAAAATTCTGTCATCAGTTACTCACCGTTATGACATTTCATATCCGTATGACTTTCTTTTTCCTGCAGAACACAAAAGATGTCAGGATGAGATTTTTTCAGTGACATAATAAAGGAAAAAAAAGCACCATCATTTTATTAAAATGTATATCATTTTATGTTCATTCTTGTGGAGGTGTTTTACATTGTTAGATGCTCCATGTCTTATGTTGTACAGTGTGCAATTAAAAAAAAAAAAAAACACACACATAAAATTAGCAATTCAGCAATCAGAGCAATTAGAGCAACTTAATTAAGCATTTTAACAGATCATGTGCACTAAACTCCACTGATGTGGAGTAATGAAACAAATAAGCAAACTGATTTTAAAAGCTGGTGGATATTTCAAGCAATGATAGACAGAGGTACTTAAGTCAGTGTTACATTATTTTGTACAATAATTGTATTAAATATAATATTTCGTGTAGTCCTACAACACAACACACACACACACAAAAAACAAATTAACAAATTCGGTTACTTGTAGGGAATCAAATGAATTGCTAACCTGTTGTTTTGAAGTGGTTCATTTAAATAAAAATACTAAAATAAAATAAAATGAGTATTATAATAAATATAAAATTTAAAAATGTAAATATAAAAATATATTTTCAAATATTATAAATCAGCAATCAGACCATTTAAAAAAAAGCAAAAAAGCAATGAAGATCTCAAACAGGTTGAATGCATTTGAAAGATTAATTTACACTAAATTTTAAATTGGATCATAAAAAAATATATATACAGTAAATAAATAAAACAACATATATGCATACATAAATTCATTACTTTTTGGAAAGTAGCTAGTTACTCACAAAGACATGTGGCAACTTCACCCATCATCAGTGACGTCAAACCAGGCCTCATTCACTTTCATTGTGCGTAAAATGAGCAGGAGGTTCTGCCTCACATTTCCTTATGTGTTCTATGGAAGAATGGAAGATGTGAGTAAATGATGACAGTCTTGTTTTGTTCCAAACCCTACAGAGTCTACATGGGCAGCATGTACGAGACGTAACCTCACAAATAACTGATTTGGAACGCTATACATAGGTAGCAGCATAAAACATATCACTTGGATGAGAGAACCACAGTCCCATTTAAGAGAAGTCAGTTCACTTGGCGACCATACGGGCAACACCTCCATGCAGCTATTTTGATCGTGAAAAACCAAACGGACCATCCAGCTGGGAAGTATCAGAAGTATAGGAATCTCAAAACTGCTAGCCAAACTTACATTTCAACAACATATTTCAAATCAGCAATACAATGCCTTCATTTTTTTTTTTTCACATTTTGTTATGTTGCTGCCTTAGGTTTAATAGTTTTAATTACTTTTTTTCAACATCAATCTACACTACATACACCATAATAGCAAAGCAAAAAAAAACAACAACATAAAATTAGCAATTCAGCAATCAGAGCAATTAGAGCAACTCAAACAGTTTGAGAGCATTTTAACAGATTATGTGCACTAAACTCCACTGATAAAACTTAAATTTATAAATAAAATAATGAAACAAATAAGCAAACTGATTTAAAAGCTGGTGGATATTTCAAGCAGTGATAGATATTATAATATTATTTTGTGTAGTCTTACGACACAACACAAACACACAAAACAGTTACTTGTAGGGAATCAAATGAATTGCTAACCTGTTGTTTTGAAGTGGTTCATTTAAATAAAAATAATAAAATAAAATGAAATTAGAATAATAATAAATATAAAATTTAAAAATTTAAATATTACAATTTATTTTCAAATATTATAAATCAGCAATCAGACCATTTAACAAAAAAAAAAAAAAAAAAAAAAAAAGCAATGAAGATCTCAAACAGGTTGAATGCATTTGAAAAGATTAATTTACACAAAATTTTGAATTGGATCATTAAAAAAAATACAGTAAATAATAAATAAAACATATATGCATACATAAATTCATTACTTTTTGGAAAGTAGCTAGTTACTCACAAAGACATGTGGCAACTTCACCCATCATCAGTGACGTCAAACCAGGCCTCATTCACCTTTATTGTGCGTAAAATGAGCAGGAGGTTCTGCCTCACATTTCCTTATGTGTTCTGTGGAAGAATGAAAGATGTGAGTAAATGATGACAGTCTGAGTGAACTTAAACCACAATAGCTTTGTTCCAAACCCTACAGAGTCTACATGAGCAGCATGTACGAGACGTAACCTCACAAATAACTGATTTAGAACGCTATACATAGGCAGCGGCATAAAACATATCACTTGGATGAGAGAACCACAGTCCCTTTTAAGAGAAGTCAGTTCACCTGGCGACCATATTGGCAACACCTCCATGCAGCTATTTTGATCGTGAAGTATCAGAAGTATAGGAATCTCAAAACTGAATATTGAACATATTTCAAATCAGCAATACAATGCCTTCATTTTTTCCACATTTTGTTATGTTGCTGCCTTAGGTTTAATAGTTTTAATTACTTTTTTTCAACATCAATCTACACTACATACACCATAATAGCAAAGCAAAAAAAAAAAAAAAAAGGTTTTAACATCTTTGCAAATTTATTAAAAATAAAATTTTCATTGCATAAGTATTCATACTCTTATCTGGGACAATTGAAATGTAGCTCAGGAGCATTCATATTATTTGTAGATGTTACTACACTTCAGGTGGAGTTAACCTGTGGCAAATTTATTTGAATGAGTATGATTTGGAAAGCACACAACTTTCAGAAAAGGTCTAACAGCTGAAAGTGCATATCAGAGCAAAATCAAGGCCTGAGGTCAAAATAACTGCCTGTGGAGCTCAGAAACAGGATTGCATTAAGCCACACATCTGAAGAAGAGTTCAGAAAAAAAAAAATGTAGCTGCATTGAAGCTTCTCAGAAGCATGTAGTCTCCATTACCCTTAATGGAAGAGGTTTGAAACAACCAGGACTCTTCCTAGAGCTGGCCTCCTGGCCAAACTGAGCAATTGATGGAGAAGGGCTTAGAGTGTTAGAGTGGTGACCAAAAAGCTGATGCTCATTCTAGTTGAGCTCCATGATCATATATGCAGATGGGAGAAACTTACAGAAGGAAAAACACTGCAACACTCCACCGATCCAGTCTTTATGGTGGTGTAGCCAAACTCAGTCCTCTCCTCGGTGAAGACATATGAAAACACACTTGAAATTAGCAAAAAAGCATCTAAAAGACTCTGTAAGAAATGAGATTCTCTGGTCTGATGAACCTTAATTCCAAGCATCATGTTTGGAGGAAACCAGGCACTGCTCATCACCTGCACTGTGCCATCCCAAAAGTAAAGTGTGCTCATGCTGTTGGGCTGTTTTTCAGTGACTGAGGGACTCATTAGAGTAGAAGAAAAGCTCAACACAGCAAAATATAGAGATAGCCTTAATGAAAACCCAGTCCAGAGCATTCAGAATTTCAGACTGGGCAGAAGGTTCGCCTGCCAACAGGACAATGAACCTAGGCACACAGCAAGAGTGGCTTATAGACAGCTTTGTGAATGTCCTTGAGTGGCCCAGCCAATCAAACATTTCTGGAGAAACCTGAAAATGTCTGCCAGACTCCATCCAAGCTGACAGAGCTTGAGAGGTGAAGAGGTGAGGCGAAGAATGGCAGACAATTACCAAATGTTGATGTGCAAAGCTTGTCGCATCATAACAAAAAGATTTGAGGCTGTAAAGGTGCTTCAACTAAGTACTGAGTTGATGGTATGAATACTTATGCAATGTACTTATTTCAGGTATTTTTATTATTAATAAATTTACGAAGTTGTGACAATTCTGTTTTGTTTTGCCATTATGGTGTATGGAGTGTAGACTGATGTGGGGAAAAAAGGTCATTTAAAGCAGTTTAACATACGGGAAAACCGCAGACTTGGGCTACTTTAACAATATTGCTGCAGGTTGTTTTTGATGTCAGCGGGTTGAAGTGACCCCAATAATGTCATATTTAACCCCTGAAATACAAAAAAAAAAAAAATTTATTTTATCCCCGGGAACACGATTTTTAACAAGGGACCCCCGTTGAAACGAGACTAGTTTTGGGTAGCAGTTGGCAACCCTATGGGGTATGAATACATTCGCAAGGCACTGTATCTGACATGAAATGCCCAGTAATTGTTGTTTCTTATGGTCAAATAGCATTAAAAAGTGTTTATTTCATGTTAGTTTAAAGACTAGATAGGTATTGTCACTATATGAGCTGTAAAAGTCTGATGCATCAAATATGATAACACATGCAAACTTCTTTATCCACCAGTTATTGTTTTGGGAGGTGTTTACAGTTTAGCAGCTAAATTTTAGCTGTGGGCACGATTCACTTGTAAAAGTGTTAAACAAAATATTTTTATGTCATTATTTTAAGAAATGGTTGTAGCACTATATCATTGTTTTATGTAAAGGTGCATCAGGGTTGCCAGGTTGTCACAACAAAACCCGCCTAATTTCTACTCAAAATTAGCCCAATTGCATTTTTGGGGGTCCCCCATTAAAAATCACATTCTGTGATGTAAAATACATGCTTTTTATCAGGGTTTCCCTGGTAAGTTCGCATCCCAGGGGCTAAATATGACATTAATGCGAACATCAAAAACAACCGCAGACTTGGCAACACAGATGGTACTTTTCTCTGTACCAATTACAGCAGGCTTGGCCATCTGACCAATCAGAGCAGAGTAGGCTCATGGAAGGGAGGGGTTTACAGACCTTATGCTCAAAGCTGATTCGAACGAATCGTTTCGAAATCATTGACAAATGTCTCTATGTATAAATGTATATTCTGACCAAATTACAATGTTTTCTGAACTGATGCATTTAAACCTGTAAGGGGACTCCAACATAATATTAGGATACTTTAAAATACCATGACATGCTCTTTAAGGTTCACAGAGCTCATTGCAATGCATTCTGGGATAGATGTACAGCTAAAATGCCTCCTAGGTTTCGGATCAAAGTGAACGTGCCCTGGTTGAACTCGCTCAGACAGACACCCAATGCACTCATCTGTTGTTGTTCTACTTTTTTCCATGATGGGAGCATCAGTCCCTTGAACGTGTTCCCGGGTGAGTCAGTGACATCAGCGTGGAGTGGGCGTGGGCTGGAGGAGGACGCCCACCCACGGCCCGCTGTGTGAACCCAGCGCCACCTGTCTCCCAGTCTGGAACAGCTTGTGCCTCCTGTCTGTGGGCTACCGTACGGGCCCCGTGGAGCCTCACCATCGCTCATTTTCACACGCTCGGTGTGAATCTGACATAAATAAACATTTTTAGCACTCTAAAATCAGGTTTTGGACTGTTCGTGTTACTTACATGAACATCCCAAGCATGCACACCTCATCTCAGGTGATCCCGGAGCGATACACGTGGTGGGTTGCACGCAAAATGACCGGCCGCTCGTCGATTTGCCGTCGCAATGATCTATCGATCGGTCTCGGCATGTTGGCGGTTGACAGCTTTGTGCTCCTGGGCCTGTGTGAAAACCATGTGGGACTCTAAAAGTGAGATGAAATCAATGAGAAGTACCTCCTTTGTTTTCCACTTGTGGTGACTCAGAGGTTTGAACAGTCAGAGATGAACTAACAACCATCCCAACCACACAAGCCAATGGCATTTTACATACTGTCAGCATACCAGGTGGAAAAGTAATACTCACTGTGACTAATGCAGCTCTTCAAACTTTGATATGGAGGCTCTCATCACAAGTTTTAAATGGGCTTTGGCTTAACTGTTTATTTTATTTAACTCGATACTCACCTTGACTTCTGTTCAGAAAAGCAGCTGTATCTGCTTGTATCTGATTCAGTTTGTACATTAAACATTTGGGTGATATAAAATCAATTTGAAGTGAAATCAGTCTTTAAATCAGGGTTCCCACACTTTTTTAGACTTCATCAATTTTCATAAACGTTTCATAAAGTTTGTAATTCAAGCCATTTTGGAGCCTACCAGAAACGTATTTATTTACTACATAAATTTCTATGACTTTGCTACTTTAATCATTTCCATGACTCTTCCAGACCTGGAAATTACAAGTGGAGGGAAAAAAAACACACATGAAATCTGATTCTTACAAACAATACAAAAAAAGTAATAAAACTGAAATAAACACATGGAATCTGATTCTTACAAACATCACTAAAAATACATAAATAAATTAAAAAAAAAAAAAAAAAAAAAGCAAACAAAAAATACACATGGTATCTGACTCTTAGAAACAACACTAAAATAAATATAAACATAAAATAAACACATGGAATATGATTCTTATAAACAATAAATAAATAAAATTAATTAAAATAAATAAAAATTCCAACACATGGAACCTAATGCTTACAAACAACAGCAAGAAAAAATAAAAAATAAAAACAAAATGAACACATGGAATCTGATTCTTACAAACAATTCTATAATAAAATAAATAAATAAATAAATAAATAAAATAAACACATGGAACCTGATTCTTACAAACAACAACAACAAAATAAAAATGAAAACATATAAATTGATTGATTGATTCTTACAAACAATACAAAATAAATATATAAATAATATAAAATAAATAAAAATTCCAATAAACACATGGAGCCTGACGCTTACAAACAACAACAAGAAAAAATAAATACATAAAAACAAAATAAACACATGGTTCCTACAAACAATTCTATAATAAAAAATAAATAAATACAATAAATGTGTTGATTCTTACAGTCAACACAGAAATAACAAAACCCATAAGTAAATAAAATAAACACATGGAACCTGATACTTACAAACAACAACAGCAACAAAATAAAAACAGCAACACATGGAATCTGATTCTTACAAGCAACAAAAAATAAAATAAAAATAATGAAAAAAATAGAATAAACAGATGGAATCTGATTCTTACAAACAATACAAAAATAAAAAAATAATAATAAAAAATAAACAGATGGAATCGGATTCTTACAAACAATACAAAAATAAAAAAATAAGTACAATAAAAATAAAATAAATTAAAACCTTAAATCAGACTCTTACAAACAAAACAAAGACAAAAATAAAATAAACACATGCAATATGATTCTTACGAACAATTGAAAAAATGAATAAAAAATAACAAATGAAATAAACACATGTAATAAAATAAAATAGATCACATTAAAACAGATTTCTGGAAACATGTTTCAGTTCCTGTTAAGTGATTTTTTTAACATTATACACAAAAAGCAGTTATGGGATTATTATGTTGAGTGGTAAATGAGTAAACTATTTCAGACACATCACATAACAGCACCGCTGTGAGATGTCATGATGGACGTGATCACAAGCAAATTTTGTCTTTCCACAATGACAGCTGCTCTCATAGTCACTATGGCAACTGATGCACATACACCAGATATTGACTACTGAGGCAACAGATGCAGTTTCATTACTTGCAAAATGACGGTCAGCCAGTCTTGAAGATCAGACTTGATCATTACAGATTCATCTTGGAAAGTATGAATTTCCTACTTGGGGAAAAAAGTGCAATGGAACAACGCTTCAAGTCAAACGAGATGGATTTGGAGAGAACGCAGCATAAGTGATTTATAGACGTTTATAGGTGTTTGCAAATAGTGATGTTTTTTTGTGGGTGGAGCCTATCTGGTGGCAGAAAATTACAGGTTTCAAGTAGCAGTCTATAGAAGACATGGACTAAAAGAATAAGAAAATGTAGTATTAAGTTTATATTTCAAAAGTATGACTTTATTCTCACACTTCTGAGATTATATCTCTCAATTCTGATAAGAGAACTCAACTTGTCATTCTCTCTTTTCTCCCCGGTTCATAATCATACGTTTATATCGCACACTTCTGCCTTTTTTTCCTCAGAATTGACAGTTACAAAGTCTGAATGAGGAGATATAAACGTGCATGTCATTTTTGCATTTGCATTTCGATCCTGACATCCAAAGTCACAATAATACATTTTTTTTATTTTATTCCATGGATTTTACCCATTTCCCTCCACTTGTTACCAGTGTTTTTCTGACACCACAATGTGCATTGTAACATCTACTCCAAATTGGTCTACAAGTCTTCTAAACATACTATCACACAACACACTTTCATCTCAATATGCAAGTATTTCGAATTCATACAGTCTCATTTTAATGTTTTTATATGACCTGCTCACGTCCTCTGAAGTTTAGGTTTAGGAGTGGACCTTCATGGTGATGTTTACCCTATACAAATTCAACGTTTGCACAGGAGTCAGAGCATATGAATTCATATCAAATGTACAATATTCTCATGAAATGTGGCTGAATATACTGTATCACCAAGAGGCTTCTTCGTTGCTCTCAAAGCTCAGGATGAACTATGTGAATTTGAACAGCACACAACAAAAACAAGATGTTCTCTGGAAAATGTCAAAGTTTGAGGTCAGTTTGTTGATGATTTGTAGATTAACAAACAGTACTTCCAAAATAGAAAGTTTCCTAATAATTTACTGACCCCAATGTCATCCGAGATATTCATGTCTTTCTGTCTTCAGTCCAAAAGAAATTAAGGTTTTCGAGGAAAACATTCCAGGATTTTTCTCCCTATAGACCATTTCGCTAGATGTAAACAACACTGGTCCAGAAGCACTTCCTGTTTTTTTGTTTTTTTTATTTTTTAATTTGTTTCACATATACAAATACATCTTAAAGGTGCTAATGTAACATTTTCATCCAGTCACATGTTATGTTGGTTGTATTTTTTGTGATGTTTGTGTAAAGTTTAAAAAAAAAAAAAAAAACAGGAAGTGTATCGGCACCAGTATGTTTACATCTGACGAAATGGTCTATAGTGGAGTGGGGATCTATGGAAGCCCGTTTACACCACTGAATAAAAACAAACAAACAAAAAAAGGTTATTACGACTTGTTATCTCACATTTCTGACTTTTTTAATAAGAATTGTGAGATATAAACTCACAATTGCGAGGTATTAAGTCAGAATTGCGTGATATAAACTCGCAATTGCGAGTTATTAAAGATTTTTTATGTTGTTTATTTGTCTATGTGGTGTTTTTAATATGCTTTTAGACAAACCATGTGCCAGTTAATTAATCAACACCATTGCTGAGTATTTTCTCCTTAAACTGTAGTTTCCCAGAAATGCAGTTTGAAACATTAGTATGCAAAATTTACCAATAGGATTATCCATACAAAACCAAATATTAAATAGCCCTGGTGAAAAAAACAGCATATGCTGGTAGGCATGTTTTGATGCTGGAATGCTGGTTAGGTAGGTTTTAATGCTGGTTTTTGCTGGTCATGTTGCTGGTCAAGGACCAGCATAAACCAGCATCAAAACATACCTACCAGCATATGCTGTTTTTTCACCAGGGAGAGCATTTAATAGAGCATATAGAGCATTAAACAGAGCACAACCGCTTGAAAAATAAGCGGATCATCAAATAACTGGGAAGTTCGGATCATTTCACCGACTCGGACCTTTGAGTCTCGTTCAGCAAAATGAACTCGTCTTTTATCGAGTAATTTCGTTAATTTTAGCAAAATATAATAAAAATGTTACGTGTTACTTCCCTAACACATCTACTGCTTACACAAACGGTGATCACACTACAAACAAGACAAAACTATAATGCTATAAGAATCAGAAAAGATTAATTCATTGTTTACCTGGGTCTTTAGTCTATGATTAACTCACCTTACCTCTTATCTGACAAGTTTTCGGGTTTGAGTCGTTCGTTCATCACGTGACAGCCCCATAAGATGAACAAACGACTCCAAAAACCCAAAGACTCGAAACAGGTGAACTAATAGACTCTATGCACGAACGCTGCTGACGTATTTCCGGTAGAATCTCGGCCAGCCCATTTACTTCCGCATAGCGCATTCTATAGCGAAATATACTAGCGGCAAAACTCTTTCATAAGATTAATTTGACAGCGATTTATAATTTAAGTATTACAATATAGTATTATATAGTTATACATTATAGTAATTACCAGAATGGCCCATTAGTGAAAGCTTGGGCAAAGGATTAGAGACAGGAAAACATTTGTTGAAGATTGATGATTTTAGATTTATTTTCGTAATAAATAATATAAACGTATATTTTATACAATGTTGTCTGCACTGCAGGAATGTAAACTTTTAAATATAATAAATAGTTTCAATACAATACTGTAAACATGTAACTATATATAACTTTGAACAGATGCAATGCAGTAATGTAAACATAAATATAACTGAACATTTATAATGCAGAAATGCAAATATAAATAACTTTGATGCAGTGTTAAACTTTTCATGTACGGTGATGTTGTGTAAATACAATATTAAATTATTATTTGTGTTCGTTTTTTATTATTATTATTATTATTATTATTATTTTGGTGTGTGTGTGTGTTTTCTACACCTGTAGGCATTGAAATGAAAATAAATTGAAACCAAACCAGTAGGTGGCAGCAAAAGGCTGTTTAAATACGTGAGTTCAACAGATTCGTTCAAACAGCTGATTCATTCAGAAACGAGGCAACAACTGCCTTTATGAATGGATTACTGAATCACTGACTCATTTGATTCGTTAAAAAGCGTGGATTTATTCAGTAACAAAACGCTGTGTTGCACGGAGACACAAAACAGTTCTGATGTGGCTGCACAAGCAACATCTGGCACAACACAAGTCGATCGGTGCATCTCTATTTAAAACCTTAACTTTGCTTAGCTAAAGTCTTGATTGTCTTGACTGAAGTCCTCCTACTCCCAAACTATGCGGCTTCTCTGACTTCCTCATCGACCTGAAACATGTCGCCCTCACGCAGATCGCTCCTGTCACCTGAGCCTTACTAAAAACTGAGATATTATTTATAGTTAGTAACGTTCATATAGTACAATCCATAATGTATATTAATAAAAAAAAAAATCACATAAGATGCAATGTACATAAAATGTAACTAGATAGATATATAAATAAATATATACATACATACATGCAAAGACATAAACTGTGAGAAACGAAGATGGCTAGAATCGATATTCGTATAACATTATAGCATGACAATACTCGCCCTCAAAATTGTCGATGTAACTCTAAATACATCATTTGAAGCCCTTCCCTTTCTCACTGCTGAGCTGATTGCCTCACGATACGATTAAGGTCATTTACATTTATGCAGGGAAGCTCTTGTAAACAGCGAGTAAAGTATGTAAGTATCTTCTCCTGCTCCAGTTTCACACAGTTATAACCAATAGCGAAAACGGCTTCCGGTGCTGCACCGGATGTAACTGAGCGGACTGAGACCAAACGCGGAAGTGATCGTGCATAGAGTCAATTCCAGCACAGAACCTAATAGGATGTTGCGCATTCGCGACTGAACGAATCACTCCCCGAGACGACTCGTTCTTCCCGAGTCACATTAAAGATTCGTTCAAAATGAACGAATCGTTTAAGAACGACCCAACACTACTGTTTTAAAGGGGTCATCGGATGCAAGGTTCACTTTTATATGTTTGAACATTAATGTGTGTTGGCAGTGTATGTACAAATCTACCTAATAATGATAAAAGTCCATGCAGTGGTTTTTAATTAATCTGTAAAAATAATATTCCCTTTTTTCAAATCGAGCCGTTCTCAGATGCCTGTTGTTGTGGCGTCACACCCACAGAGGCCGCTCCCACGACAGTTGATTGACATGAGCATCTTACCTCAGACCCGCCTTAAATCAGCTGCAACAGTCCGACCTCCATTGTTTCAATGCCGGAGCAGGGATGTAAGTTAGACAAGAATATCTCCGATTGAGCGATTGAGGTGTTGTGTTGCTGGATGTAATAATGAACATAGTGGTCGTCATTTACTCCCGACATCTGAGCCGCTGAAGATGCAGTGGATTATGTTTGTTTGTGAAGGGAATGCACCTCCTGACCTCGAGATGTAAACTCAAAATAGCAAGAAAAATGTCAGAATTGTGTGATTAAATTTTTTTTTAAAAATTACTTTGTTATTTTTTCTTAACCTGTGGAAACAAGCTTAGAAACATTGGAGGATAAAAAACTTTTTGAGTTTGAAGGTCAGGGTAAATGTAATTTATTTTGTCTTCTGGGAAACATGTATCTTCTATAGCTTCTGAAAGGCACTAATAAATAAATAAAAATATGATATTAAGGCAAAATAAGAAAAATGTACACATCTTCATTGTTCAAAAGTTTTCACCTCCGGCTCTAAATGTATTGTTTTTCCATCTGGAGCATCAGTGAGCGTTTGAACCTTCTGTAATAGTTGCGTATGAGTCCCTCAGTTGTCCTCAGCTCAGTGTGAAAAGATGGATCTCAAAATCATTCAGTCATTGTTGAAAAGAGTTCAAATACACAAAAATGCTGAAAAACCAAAGAATTTGTGGGGACCTGAAGCATTTTTATGAAGAACAGCAGGCAGTTTAACTGTTCAGGACAAACAAGGGACTCATGAACGACTATGACTAGCAAAATAAACAAAATAAAAAAAAAACAGCTGTGGATCATCCAGGGACTATCAGTACTAAATTAAAAATAACATGCATTTTGTATGATCTCTCTTATTTTGGTAAAATAATTAACATTTTGCAGATTCTGCAAGGTGTATGTAAACTTTTGACCTCAACTGTACTATACCTTTAAAGTAATAAACCTGCTATAACTGAAGTAAGCTCAAAAGACATATTTACAAGTGTCACACATTTACAGACTTAATTCAGGATGAAAATGATTCTGTGTGGGATAGGTTTACAGTCTTTACAATGCCACAAGGTCTAGATCACGTAATATTAACAACTCATAACTTTCAAAACTGTTTATGGAGTTTTTGTCTACTGAAAGTTTAAGGAAATACTTTTCATCAACTAAACAATCGTTAAGTTGTTAAACAACAGTACAATCCACTGAACATCCTGTACTTCTATCCCTCACGGCCTCATTTACATGCCTGTCAAAAATGAAATATGGCGCTACGCTCACTAAAGTCTACAATTGAACCAACTGCGACAATCCACATAAAATGCCTCCAAAATCTGTTAGGGTGAACAAGGTCACTAGACCAGACTGTTTGCATAGACGTAAATCCAAACACAGGAATTGCGTCAGAAACACTTATTCAACCACTGAAAGCATGATTTAGACACTTTAGCTGGAATAACACACACGTTTGTATGTACGACGAGGCTCGAGAGTGTTTAGATGTTCATTAGAAACAACTGCATTAGTGTAAACACAACTTTTGTTTGTTTTTTAGCAACTGACGGACGAGTCTAAATGACTCTCTGTCTTAACAGACGTCACGCCGCAGATGCTGTTAACAGTGGCTCTGGAAGACATTCAGGAGTGCTTTAAGAACATATCACCCTCTGCTGGCACAAACACAACACCGCAGGCTTCACCAGGATGCATGCTATTTGTATTCAAAAGATGCCAGTGGTTTGGCGCATCAAACAGGAAGAACTCATTAGAGAGCCAAATAATATATGCCGGACGGAGGAATGAAATCCTGACTCATGGATCATGAGAGATGTCAGCTGGAAGCTTTATTCGTGTTTCTTAACCGCAGCTGCACTCTCTCAGCGTGTCTTTGGTCACATGACCGATCAAAAGGCACTTTGTTAAACATCCGAGCCAAATGCACACACCGAACATGCTTACAGCTTCTCACAGATTATGAGTTTTAGAGAATGACTCTGTGCCGCTTCGCAGGAAAACTTCCCTGCTGTGATTTCACGGAATTCAGTCAACAAAACCTAAATCACAGTCTTGTTTTTGCTCAATCTGACTCTGAGTCCAAAACCAGAGATGGGAACTGGACTCCTCCCTCCGCCAGCAGTGAGTACAAGCCACGCAGAACCACGGCACTGGGTCGACCGGCTCCGGGACGAGAGCTCCAGTAAGACGCAAGGCTATCGGACATCGCCTAAAACAGGAAAACACAGCAATATTTAATTACTGTTCTGCTGCCTGCCTAGATAGCATACAGCGTATGCCACAAGGTTATTACATAAGATTGAAACTGAAAGCATAAACAGTTACTTGATATCAGATAAACTGAAATAAGGTAAAATAAAATTAGTTTTATTTCAACAGATAGCCTAGGCAATATTTTGTTTTAATTTTGTTTAAAAACATTAAAACATGATGTACTAAAAACTAAAAAATACCAAAAAAATAAAATAAAATAATAATAATAAAAATGACAAAGACAATAAAAAATACTAGAACTTTTATTAAAATAAAACGGAAAAAGGAAAATATAAAAAAATACAAATGAAACGCATATAATAAAATAACACTGGTATGCATACACTACCAGTCAAAATGTTTAAATAATTAAGTAAGAAGTTTCTTAGGCTCACCAAGGCTGCATTTCTTTGATCAGAAATACAGTAAAAACAGTAATATTGTGAAATATTATTACAATTTAAAATAACTGCTTTCTATTTGAATATATTTTAAAATGTAATTTATTCCTGAGATGCAAAACTGAATTTTCAGCATCATTACTCCAGTCTTCAGTGTCACATGATCATTCAGAAATCACTTTAATATGCTGATTTGCTACTTAAGGAACATTTCTGATTATCATCAATGTTGGAAAAAAAGTTTTATTTAATCACTATTTATGTTTCATCACAACTTTAATTCTAACAGTTTTTAGTACTGAATAAGATAGCAAGTTCAGGCTCTTGCAGTATTTACTAATGACGGATAAATGCAATGCTGCCTCAAATTCTGGACAAAATAGGGTATCCTACAGCAGCATTACACTAGGGTTTATAACAGAAGCTGATATAAAAAAAACAAGAAAAGGCTATTTCTTGAATATAAATAAGAAAGACACAAAAGGTCTTTTAAACCTGTTGAAGACGAACAGCCTGCTGAAGTTGCTCTACTCTGAGCCTTCGGCTTTCCAGCTCTCTCAGTTCAGCCTCAGTGCTGTACGACAGGATGGGCGGCAGGCAGGAATGGGCCGGGTCACCCCGTTCACCTCTCCTCCGGACGGGACACAAAGCTCCAGAGATCCTCACATCCCACCTCTCCCAGTCTGACAAACACAGGGTAGTTTTACATTAGAACTGCTTACAATTTATCAACCTGTATGATCCAGATCAAGCTGTATGAAGGAATAAACTGCAAAATCTGATCATATTTTAACATACACTAACATATTACATATACACTAACATATTTAACATATATACATACTACTACTTTGATTTCAAAGCTGAATTTTCAGCATCATTACGCCAGTCTTCAGTGTCACATGATCCTTCAGAGGTCACTCTAATTTGCTGTTCAAAAACTTTTTTCTTATCATTATCATTATGTTGAAAACAGCCGAGTAGAATTTTTTCAGGTTTCTTTGATGAACAAAGTTCAGAAGAACAGCATTTATCTAAAACAGAAATCTTTAGTAACATTATAAATGTCTTTGTTATCACTTTTGATCATTTAAAGCATCCTTGCTAAATGAAAGTATTAATTTCTATAATTTCTTTCCCAAAGCAAAAAAAAAATATTCTGACTCCAAGCTTTTGAATGGTATAGTGTATGTTACAAAATCTTTCATTTCAGATAAATGCTGATCTTTGGATCTTTCTATTCAAAGAATCCTGAAAAAAAGAAAAGAAAAAAGAGCTCAACTGTTTTAAATATTGACAATAATAATAATAATAATAATAATAATGTTTCTTGAACAGCAGTTTAGCATATTAGAATGATTTCTGAAGGATCATGTGACACTGAAGGCTGGAGTAATGATACTGAAAATTCAGCTTTGATCATAGGAATAAAATTACTTTTTAAAATATATTCAAATAGAAAGCAGCTGTTTTAAATAGTAAAAATATTTCACAATATTACTGCTTTTGCTGTACTTTCGATCAAATAAATGCAGGCTTTGTGAGCAAAAGAGACTTCACTGTTCAAAAACTTTTGACTGGTTGTGTATTAGAATAAATAATAATATTTTAATATATGAATCAATTATATTTTAATTTAATATTAATATTTAGTTAATAATACTTTAATAATACCAAATGCCAAGAATAAGGCACAACACAGAAAATTAGCAAGCATCTTCAATACATTAATTGTTTTCCCAAGAAGCACAAACATGGGAACCCTTGTATATTGATCCCTCCGGGTCAGATTTCTATGGGATTATGGAGGATGAAATTTCAAAAATATGAACCATATGTGAGGCTTTTTGAGATTTTGCCTTCAAATCCTAAGGGAACACTTAAAACTACATTTAGAAAAATATAACCGCTAACAACTTTGAGAAAAGGATGGGAATTTTGTCCTCTTGGATAATTGGAAGGTGTGCCACTTGTAGAAATCGTGAACGATTTCGTGATACATCTGGTCACATTTAATGGAGGGTGAACAGATTACAAGCTACTGACACGACATTAGACCCACACACTGGTTTAAATTAAAACATTAATTTTATCTGTAAATAAAAATATAAAAGATCTCCTTATCTTGTTAATAACATTACAAGAAACAAACCCTGACATGAAAATGACGGGAAACTGTTTGTGCAACCAGAGAGATTCTCAAGTACCTTTTTTCTGATGATCAGCACACGTAATAAGTTCTGCCGTCATCCTCTCCAAACCCTTCAGCATCTGCAAGGACTCATATTCTCTCTCGTGCAAGGTCCCTGTGACACACACACACGCAATCTCTTGATCTCAATCTACTTTAAATGAGCTTCCCTCCTGTGAAATGTCCTGTGACTCAGATGAATAAAGGCCAGATGACAGTGTTAGCCTTGGACGGATCCTTATTGTCCAGTTGCTCATTTGTCAGCCCCCTATTTCCACCCACACACTTCTGTCTTCCCACAGCCCTCCATCTTTCTGCCCCAAGCACGGGTACCTGAATCTGAGTCCTTCTGAGCCTGTAGCTCAGCGTGGAAGCAGTGTGTCAAGTCAAGACAGCGCTGTGTAAGCAAGTCCAGGTCTGTTGTGATAGCAGCGGGAGATCTGGAAGGCCATTCGGACAGGAACTGATACAGCAGTAGGTCAGGAACAACAAAATACCAACAGATCTTAGTCACGCGTCATTTTCGAAGAAACAGTTCACCCAGAAATGAAAACGTCCTCACCCTCATGCCATCCAAGATTGAGCTTGTTTGTTCATAAGAACAGATTCGGAGAAATTTAGCATTTCATCACCAATGGATCCATTGCAGTGAATGGGTGCCGTCAGAATGAGAGCCCAAACAGTTGATAAAAACATCACAATAATTCACAAGTAATCTATACAACTCCAGTCCATCAATAAATGAAGAGTTCAGATGCAAAACCAGCTAAAAGCCATCTCGGTCAAAAATGAGATGATGCTGAGTGAATGCTCTCGACACATATTATACGTCCATCAAATACTTTTTCTTCAAACTCGCTAAAATACCAGCCTCAGCCCAATCAGAAGTAGCGGTACTTTACACAGAAACCTATACATCTGAGCCTGATAAAAATGCATTTTTTTTAAAGAAAGACGTCAGATGGATTTAGCTGGTTTTGCATCTGAACTCTTCAAATATAAATTAAATCCATCAAGGCATTTTAACTTCTTTTAACTTTGGCTTCTGGTCAAAATATGAGTCCATAATTCATTACAATGCTTAAAAGTTCATCTCCTGTTGTACTCTTACATCAAAATCCACTCACATGTTTGTTTCGAACAGTTTTTGCTTGTAAGCAGTGCTTGATCTGTGAATATTTCTCTCCTGATTTAGACAAGATGACTTTTTCACTGGAGAAAGCAATGCAATGTATAGAGGACTCAACGGAAGCAATGGTTCAACGTTAAACACATCTTAATAATGGATTTGATTGTTATAAACATTAAGTTTTTTACTTCACAAGATGTTAACTGATGGACTGGAGTGGTGTGGATTATTGTGATGTTTTTAATCGGCTGTTTGGGCTCTCATTCTGTCGGCACCCATTCACTGCAAAGGATCTATTGGTGAGCAAGTGATGCAAAGCTAATTTTCTTCAAATACGTTCCCAAGAACAAACAAAATCATCTATTTGGATCTATTTGGAGGGCGAGTAAATTTTCAGCAAATGTTAATTTTTGGGTGAACTAGTAAACAAAAGAAATTGAGACTAAAACATGGTAAAAAGTCTATCCCTCAAAGTTTATTCTGCCCGTCTACAATGACAAGGCCTGTTGAATAAATAGCAAGTGGAGTTAGTGTGCAGTTTAGTCCTACATCAGGATTAAAACACAGCAATATGGATAATTGCATGGATGAACTCTGGATCATGTCTGAGGTGATACTGGTCAAATTTAACAGGACAGAAGTGACAGGATTGATCTGAAAAGGATACAGTTGCCCGCAGTCTCTCCGTAAATTGAGTTCTCTCTGGTACTGGCTTTGATTGCTGGGTTAACACTTTCTTCCACAGTCTGAAAGAAAATGCACATTTTGTCCTCACAATAATAACTGCAATTTAATATTCTGCATATATTCATATTATAATTCTAAGAAATATTCTGTTTAATATGAGTAAAACTCTATCAACATCTTTTTAAAGCAAAAATCGTGGTTAAAGTAATGCTGGTACAACTGTACCTACAGCAAGGTGTTTACATGAAGCACTTCCAAGAAGTCTTCTTTAAAAATGTGTGTATTTCACTTTGTTGTTTTCTAAATCATAATTTGACTACCATTTTAGACAGTTAAAACATCATTTATGTTCAGATTTTTCTCAGTATAAACATTTTACTTATCCTTGTGTAGATTGAGTGAAATTTATAAGATTTACCTGCTTAACATCTTCTTAACAAAGACTAAAAATATTGAATATGATGTTTCACAGACGAGATGAGCAAGCGATTGTTATTACACAAGTTGCATTTTAAAATGTATGTATTGTGACAGTATTTTAAGGTTTGTGTTCCATTGTACATGCCTTACTGTGACTTACTTCCTAATAAATATTATGCCTAAAATGCTGCTGAAACTGCACTTCTAGTGCACTTAAAATATTCCTTTAATTTTTAATGACAATTTCAGAGTCAGACTGACCGGTTCCGTTTTGTTCTCTGTGCCCGCCAAGCTGGCAGCAAAGGAGACGGTATCCTGCAACAACAAAAACATAAAGCAATAAAAGCTACATTTGATGAAAAATAGTAAATGCAAACACATTCAAAAGTTTGGGGTGGTTAGGTTTGTTTAATTAAAAAATATATATTTTATGCTCACCAAGGCTCCGTTGATTTAATCCAAAATACAGTAAAACAGTAATACTTGTGAATTTTTTTTTTTTTACAATTTAAAATTTTCCTTTTGAATATATATTAAAATGTAATTTATCATGCAAAGCTGCCTTTTCAGCATCAGTGCTTGAGTCTTCAGTGTCACGTGATCCTTCACAAACCTTTGTAATATGCTGATTTGCTTAATATTTTTGTGGAAACAGTGATTCATTTTTATCCTTTGATGAATAGGTTAAAAAAAAATTGCATTTATTTGACAGTTAAACCTTCTGTAACATTATTAATGTCTTTACTGTCACTGTTGATCAAATTAACGCATCCTTGCGGAACACAGGTATTAAAAACTTGTTGAATGACAGTGTATTAAAAATGAATCTGATATTTGCACACAACAAAGATGAATATCTGGTGATGTACAAACCATTGTTCCTCAGACTGCGTACTTCCTGTTGTGATTTTCCAATCTTTGCCAGATGCAGGCACTTCTTGGCAGGGGACTGATGGGAAATTATCTTCAGATGACTCTTTAGCATTTGTGGTTTTGACGCACATCTTCTGCTGGGATTCTGTGGAAGAGATCTTCATTGGAGCGCTCTTTGGAAGTGACGGCCTTCTTTTGAACACCGAATGAGCATTCGGTCCTTTCCGGACCAGAACCGGCCGCGTCCAGGGAGCCCCATGGCCCGCATTCCCTCCAGCACGCCTGTGATGATTGGGTTTTTTGCACATCTCAGAGGGAGGGACAGATTTCACCAGTTTTCTTTTATCTTCCTCTTTAACAGTATAATTAACGAGTGTTTTATTTTTGCTCTCGTTAGGGTGTTTGCTGTCAGAGTGAAGGTCTTTATGAACCTCCGACGTGCTGCGGATTTTCAGTGCTTTTTTTAAAACCTGCTCCAACAAGTCAATTTCTTGTTTTTCTTCAGGTGGAATATCTGTTTAGAAAGCAAAAAGAAAAATATATTGTGTTACAGCATATATAACAGTGAATTATAGGACAAATGAAGATAAACGATTTTCCTCTAACCCTCTCTTGTATCGATGGCTGCTGCACTTTCCAGCTCACTGGTTACTGTCACTCGTGTTTTCCTGCAAAAACATGTCACAATTTAAGCTTTTCTAAATATAAGAACTTTTTACAACACAAAAACACTTAAGAAAACATTTAGATCATCCTACATTGAACGTAAAATCTCCTTGCATTGTCTGGTGTTTTCAGTGAGCCTTGATTCTTCAACTTTGCACATCTTGACAGCTTCTTCAACAGCATAAAGAAGAGACATGCTGAGAAAATACACAACAAACACAATTTTAGGTTAAAATGTATATGAATGTTTGCAGAAAATAGATGCTACATCTGTATTTTCACCATATTAATCACATTTTAGCTTCTTTCAACTAGTCACATATACATTCAAATAACACTAGTGTGTACTAAAGAGTGCGTACTCGAGTCTACATTCAGTCAGTAAACATTTCAAGACTCAAGATTCAAGTTACCCGCCAGGAAGCGTACGTTAGCGTCTAAAACACAGCTTTCACTTTCCTTTATCCATCCTTGAGGGATTTAAATGAGTCGTATGTAACGCAGACTGTCAAAATAAAGCCTGACAAACGGAAGACTTAGCATTAAACTTCCGTGCAGTCCAGTTTATGTCCACACTTCAACTTCTCACAACGCCAACTCAAGTATCGCGAGATTTACACGACGCGTCGTTTCTATGGAAACAAGTGAGAGCTGCGCAACAGTTGTTTAGCGTTGAGGAGAAACTCATTTAGTTTTTCAGCATGGAGAATCACAGAGAGTTTGGGAGAGCTGTGCCAGTGCAGATAACTGTTCTGTCGGGAAATAATCTGGTAAGAAGTCACTTAAACTCTTAGAAATGTTACAGTCATTCAAATAAATGCTATTAGCATTATTCTGTCGAATAACGGTAAGCATAACCGGGGCTAGTTGTCACACGAGGAACGGCTGTGTTTTAGTAACTGCATTCTTGCTTATTTTAGCTATATGGTTTAAAGCAGATAGTCCAAAACTGCCTTGAAAGAAACTGTATTTCAAAAATAATCGTACCCTGAAAAAATATTAACAGTGAAATAGTGTGACAACTAGCCCCGGTTTCCCCCTTCCACTGTTGCTACAATAATACTGTGGCAATAAAATATAATATAACAATTATAAAACAAACTTGCCATTAGCCACCACTGAAATTAAATGTGTAAATGCACAAAACAACAGAGGTTCTAAAAAGTGTGTTAAAGAGATTTGAATGTGAATATTAATTTATTATTATAATATTACAGTAAAATAGCTGTAGTAGTGTGGTATTTTGACACTATGATAAAATCTGTTGTTGTTGTTGTGTGTTTTGCTATTGTAAGTACATTTTTGCACTCATTTGTGACCCTGAACCACACAACCAGTCATAAGGGTCAAGATTTTTAGATTTATACATCACCTGAAAGATGAATAAATAAGCTTTCTGTTAATGTATAGGTGTGTTTGTTAGGATAGGATAAGGCAATATTTGGCTGAGATGCAATTATTTGAAAATCTGGAATCTGAGGATGCAAAAAAAAAAAAAAAAAAAAAAAATATTGAGAAAAACGCCTTGTTGTCCATATTAAGTTCTTTGCAATGCATATTACTAATCAAAAATTAAGTTTTGATATATTTACAGTAGAAAATTTACAAAATATCTTCATGGAACATGATCTCTACTTAATATCCTAATGATTTTTGGCATAAAAGAAAAATCTTGACCCATACCATTTATTGTTGGCTATTGCTACAAATATACCCAGGGTCCAGGGTCACAAATGTATAAATACACAAAACATCAGAGAGATGCTAAAAAAAGAAAAGTTTCTTGCACCGTTTGAATGTCAATATGAATTATTTATGACATTAAGATTAGTTGTAGTGTGGCATTTTGGCACTACTTTGATAAAATATTTGTGATTATTTCAGAGGGGCAGTAGGACTGATTCATGTCTCAGTTTTGTTCGGGTGGAGTTTAATGGATGTGTGCTGGGGGACTCGCAAAAACTGGACGTTCCTGTGGACAAAGATGTGGTTTACAACTTCACCTGTAGTTTTGAATGCTCAGAGGTGGCACATAAACTGGATGATGTGGCACATAAACCTGTCATACGTGAGTATTGAACATTCACACAGTTTTGTTTATTGTTTTAGCTTTTTTGTTGCTCAAAGCTTGAAGCCCCCACACTGCAAAAGAAAAAAAAATATAGTTACTCAGTATTTTTGTCATGATTTCCAGTACAAATATCTACACATTCATAAATCAAGATACATTTACTTGAGAAACAATATGGCTTCTCGTTTTCTAATAATAAAAAATGAATCAAAATTAACTGCGTTTGTGCGTTAAATAAAACAAGAAAACATGTCTGTCAAAAGGGTAAAAAAAGAAATGAAAAATGTTTTTATTTTATATAAGATCTAAAATTGTTATAAAATAAAAGCCATGTGTCTAAATAAGTTGTTAAAGCAATAATTCCTGAAAAGCCGTGGTTTACAGTGGATTTATAACAGCTAAGGGGTGTTGTTAGGCACGATGCAAAGCAGAGTTATAAATAGGAATAACTGGGATTACTGCTTTAATAAAACGGTTATTCCATATATGTAGTAAGGTATCAGAAAATAAAACAGAGCAAATAAAGTGTAATGCTATACTAAAAGCAGTATTCCTCCACCAAACAATGTAGTTCCTCAGAAACAGTTGTGGTTCCAACAAAGGGGTTGCCAGTCAACACTCAGAAGTAAACAAACGTGTATGTTTGTAGAGTAATTTACAACTTCGAATGTGGCTCAACCCATCAGAAGCAAGGTCCGTTTTATAATTCAAATTTGAAGTTGATATCACAAAAAGTAAAGTTCCTGTGACATTTTATTTAGGCATTGTAACAAAAAATAGCCCAAACTCCACTTGCCACAGACAAGCGTTGCAACAAAGTTGAGATGCATGTGCAGGTGTCGTCAAAACAGGCAGGGTCAAGATACCAGCAAACAGTAAAATCCAAGGCAAGACAAAAGAGTGATCCACAAAACAGGCAATGGTTGGGACAAGCAGCATATGTTCACAAAACACAGTCTAGGGTGAAATCACAGACAAGGCAAGGCAAGACAAAGCAAGGCAATGCAAGGCGTTAATGTCCGCAGTGAAAAACAATACTTCGCAATGTGAGTGTAAGAGAGTGCAGCTTAAATATTCCTCCTGATTGGAAATGGGGTGTGTCCAATTGGTTATGGGAAATGGAGTCCAGGGTAGAGTAGTCTCGCGTAGCCAGACCTTCAGACTGACGGCTGAAGGTCTGGAATTCATAGCAGCTTTCTTTGGCCAAGGCCCGCCCATAAGGCCGTTTGACCGACATGTCAAACAACCAATCACAGTTCGTTTCGTTCAGCGTCACGTTTCGGGGCGTGGAAATGTCCCCACAACAACAGACCGGCGTGCAACAAGTCAGTCAGCATAGAAAATCAAAGAAGGAGAAGAAAACAAGCAGTAAGTCATTGATCTGTTCGTGCACGTATAACACAGTCTATGCCGTGAACCTCGCATACTTTTGAGAATCCTACGTTTAGCTGATCTTGATAAATGCTCATTGTCACTCATGTAAACACGACAGTTTTTCTTCTGCAATCACACGTCTGCGCTTTGTTTCCCGGCGGACCGAAAATAAACGCGACACCCGCGTCCCCCGAAAATCCAATAAAATTCAACCAATCAGATGACGACTTCGACATTCCTGAAGTGTTTCCAGTTAAGTGTACCATATGCATCAGACGTTTAGCCAACGTTCCGTGGGCGTGACGTCTGAGGCTGAGACTAAGGGTAGAGTGGCAAGAATCTGGGTGGAATGCCCTCTGGTGGAGCTCATGGGCACTCCAGCTGGATATTGTGAAAACACAGAATTTTTTATTGCATTTTCCTGTCAGAAATGTAAACATTTCTGTCACACTTTTGATACTTTTTTCCGAAAACTTCTTAAAGTAATTTTGCTTCTCAAACAAATGTATCTTGATTTAACAATTTTTAGATATTTGTAATAGAAAATAAGACAAAAATAACGTTATATATTGTGTATGCTCAGTAACAGTGTTTGAGACCTTGCCAAAAGAGAAAAAACAGAAAGAGGAGAAAACCTCTGTACTAGGACAAGCCGTTGTGGACCTACTGCCACTACTGCGAGGTACAGTTTACTTTTTTCTAATTTTATTCCAACTTTACACATTTTAAGACACTTTTATAGATTCTCTTATTCTTGAGATTTGATTTTGGCGATATCTTTATTTTAGGGCAGTGTAGTTTCACATCCACTGTGCTTCTTCATGCTGTACCCGGATCACCGGCAGACATTGATGTACATGAGGATGGCGTAAAAGTAAAGATAATGTTCATAACTAGATTTTTACACCACTAATTAAGTAGGTTTGGATATATCTGTGTGAAGTAATGTTATATATTTTGTTTGTGTTTCCTTGTACAGTCAACACTAGATGTGGCCGTGAACATTCCAGAGCCGTTGCTCTCTGATGCCCAGCGCTCTGAGTCTAATGTGCTGATGGTCACTGTGGAGACGGCGTATTCCGTTCCTGACGTCTGGAATCCCGCCTCCACACCTCCATCCAACTACGTAGCTGCCCTGCAGATGCCCGTCTCAGCCACAGTAAGAAACAAGTGTTTGTGTTTATTGTATTTTTGATCAAATGAATGCATCTTGGTGAGCATAAGAGACTTCTTTCAAAAAGATTAAAAAATCAAAATTATTCCAAGCTGTTGACCCATTGTGTATATTTAGTTTCAATTATATTCATTCTTGAATATTTTGTATTTTGAGGGGATTTCATGGAACTTTAGATGCTTCTAAATTACAAACCATACATAACACAATATATATATATATATATATATATAAAGTAAAAAAAAAAAAAGGTAATTTAAAAATTAAAATGTCAGAGGTGTAGATCAAAAGTCAAAAGTTTACGTACATCTTGCAGAATCTGCAAAATGTTAATTATTTTACCAAAATAAGAGGGATCATACAAAATGCATGTTATTGTTTATTTAGTACTGACCTGAATAAGATATTTCACATAAAAGACATTTACATATAGTACACAAGAGAAAATAATAGTTACTTTCATAAAAATGACCCCATTCAAAAGTCTATATACGCTTGATCATACTCTGTCTAAATGTCTTTTATGTGAAATATCTTATTCAGGTCAGTACTAAATAAACAATAACATGCATTTTGTATGATCCCTCTTATTTTGGTAAAATAATTAACATTTGGCAGGTTCTGCAAGGTGTATGTAAACTTTTGACCTCAACTTTATATGCAAAATATTTTTATGATTGAAGGAATAACTCACCTAAAAATAAAAAGTTTAACATTGTCTATTCTTTGTTTTACAGAAAGAGCAAGTCTTGTTATTCTCTAATGGCATCTTAAAAATGGGTGGCGAGAAGGAGCCAGTGCCTAGACCCAAAAAATGGCCTTTGGGGCCTCTTCTCGCACCAGGGGCCGAGGCCATTCAGGGTCTTTATATTGACGCAGAACCCACAGACATGGATCATGGAGACCTTACAGACATAGAGGTGATTTGAGCCATTAGTGGACACTTCAGTGATGGATGTAAAAGGAATATATCACCAAACTGATTTGTGTGTGTGTTATAGGACAAGGACTTCAGAGCAGATGCAGAGTGTAACCAGAAAAGAGTGAGCTGGGATACGGCACGCCGTTGCTTCATTGATGCAGGAGGTGTGGCTTGGTAAGCAAACAACTCTTTTAATCAGCACACTCACTCATTATTTGTACTTTAATTCATGTACTCCAATCAGCGCTTTCTCTTTGGCTCAGTCTTTCCCGCAGGATTGCAGAATGCAGATTGTGGCCTGTTGAGATCATGAAAGCTGTACAGACGGTACCAACCAAAGGTGGGAAGACAGGCAAGGACAAGCAGGTGAGAAACATCCTGAATGAAATGAAAATTTGCTGAAAATGTCCTCACCCTCAGGCCATCCAAGATGTAGATGATATTGTTTCTTCATCAAAACAGATTTGGAGAAATGTACTGTAGCATTAGACCACTTGCTCATCCATCAATGGATCCTCTGCAGTGAATGGGTGCCGTCAGAATGAGAATCCAAACAGCTGATAAAAACATCACAGTAATTCACAAGTAATCCACACCACTCCAGTCCATCAATGTGTGTTTGGACTCCTTGTTGCTTATTGTGCTGCTTTTATCAGCTGTTTGACTGTTATTCTGACGGCACCCATTCACTGTAGAGGATCCATTGGTGAGCAAGTGGTGTTATGCTAAATTTCTCTAAATCTGTTCCAGTTAACAAACTCATCCACAGCTAAGGTGGACTGACGGTGAGTAAAGTTCAGCAAATATTAGTTTTTTGGTGAACAATTCCATTAAGACAGCACTTAAAACCCAAAACATTAATTTAGATAATTTAGATTCTATTACTGTACTTGCTTATTGGGAAAACACAAACAATATTGCTTGTGTGTGTTGTAGGGGGAGGACGAGGCACAGATCTCATTCCATGGAGTGGTTTACATGGATCTGGTGCCGTTGTTGTACCCTGGAGTACGGCGGATACATGGGGTGTACAGAATCTACCCGTTTTATGACTCTGAGCTCCTGAATAAGGTGAGTGAATATGAGTCACATCCACATGAAATGAATCATGCTTCAAATCAAGATAAGATGAAAAATGACAGAGCACAGTCTGACACCACTGAATTAAACTATGACACTTTTAGATCAATGCAAAAAATTATTTTATGATATAAAATGACTCAAGATATTAAGTCTTGTTTTAAAAAAATGAAATTAAGTTTGTGTTTCAAAAATACTAATTAAAAATATGCCTATGGGGTAAGAAAAATAACTTCAATTTAATTTTTTACTCAGATTATTCTAGTTTTAAACAAAACCTTAACAACATTTTTAAAAGAATAATACTTAATATGTTAAGTAATTTTACTTCTAAACATCTCAAATAAATGTATCTTGATTTATTAATGCTTAGATATTTGTACAAATAGTGTTGATTAAGAAAATCATTTTTGCTGTGATGAAGCTGATGTCTCCAGTATCATTTCAAGTCTGTGGTGGTTGCATAAAGTTGCAAATTAATTTTAAATTTGGTTTCTTGCCATTGTTGCCTCTGTCTTGCTCAGTTGGGGTTTAAAAGATAATTAATTTTGAGTAATATTATCAATTTAATTGCACTGACATTACTAGATGAGAAAAAATTTTGAACTAAGCTGAGCTGGATAATAACACTTACTTTTCAACACTGATACGGTTATTAAACTGAATTGAGCTGAATAATTACACTATTGATTTCTGTAGAGCTGCTTTACAGTTGAAATGCAATTTCATTTCATAATTGATTATTTTTAGAACATTAACACTGTGGTTTTCTTATTTATTAAAGCGAAGCTGCTTTGAAACAATCTGTATTGTGTATATAAGTACTCGAATATGACTTGACTAGTAAATGTTTTACACCATAAAAAATTAATAATACTTTTATTTTGATCAATAATTTTAAATGGCCCACTCAATGATACATTAGCAAGAAATGTTTGCGTGATGCTGTGTTGATATCAGTAGAGGCCATTATAAAAACATTGAAGAGTACATACTGATTCCTGTCAAGGACTGATTCTCTGACAGTAAATCTTATCTTCTGTGCTGTTTCAGACTCAGAGGACGTACAGCGTTTTAAAGGAGTGCAGCAGAGCGCCGGCAGCACTGGGCCGAAATCGAGCCAATTCCTCTGTCAACTCCATAAAGGCGTTTCAGAGTAGAACCATGGAGAACCAAAGAGGAAACAATGATATTTCCAGAAAGGTACAGAAAAAAAAACACAAATCAGATCTTACTGATATTTCATATGCTTCTTTTGATATTGTAGGAGAAACATCTGAGATAAAGATGATAATTACTGAAAACAAGTTATTTTAGTATCATATTTTAGACTTTTTGTTTACTTCTTTTGTTTTTAGTGCAGTTATCTAAACATACTAAATCCAGATCCAATCCATTTATTTTAGAAGCAAAATGACTTAAAATATTAAGATTTTTTTTTTCCTCTGAAAAAAAAAAAATCAAAATTAGGTGAGTTCATGCTCAAAAAATAAAATAAAATAATATTTTAATTGTTAAACGTTGTATGGGATAATGAATAATTTAAATGGAAAACAAGTTATAATTGGCTGGTATTTATTATTTATTTATGTATTTAATATTATATAATTTGTTTTGATACGTTTTTCAAAAAAACAACACTTAAGTAATTTTGTTTCTTAAGCAAATCTATCTTGGTTTTAGAATGTTTAGATATTCTTAGACAGTGTTATTTAATATCATTAAGACTTTCATTTTTATTTTAATTTGAGTTAAAATGTTATTTTATTTTATTTTATTTTACTTTACTTTATTTATATGTCCATGTAGCTTTTAGTTTAGTTGTAGTAATTTTGGTACATCAAGTCAAACAAAATGAAAATGAGAGATGTTTTCTTGGCAACAAGCTTAAATAAAATGTTTTTATTTTATTTTATTTTGTTTTATTTTATTTTATTTTATTTTATTTTATTTTATTTTATTTTATTTCATTTTATATGTCCATGTAGTTTTCAGTTTGGCAACAAGCTTAAATAAATTATATTTTATTTTATATTTTATATTATATTTAAATTATATTTATATTTTATTTTATTTTGTTTTGTTTTGTTTAGTTTTTATGTCCATGTAGTTTTTAGTTTAGTAGTAGTTACTAACAAGCTTAAATAAAATGTTATTTTATTTTATTTTATTTATTTTATTTGTCCATGTAGTTTTTAGTTCAGTAGTAGTTATTTTGGTACATCAGGTCAAACTAAATGAAAATGAGTGATGTTTTCTTGGCAGCAAGCTTAAATAAAATGTTTATTAATTTATTTTGTTTTATTTTATTTAATATTTTACTTAAAATGAAGTTTTTTCTGAAATAATTATTTTATTTTAATTTTTTTTTTAAACAAAGAAAATTAGTGATGAGCTATGAAAAGTGACTTCATAGCCATCAGCGCTTCTTTAAATGTTATTCACACAAAGCATACATTTTTTACCCAGAGACCTGATAGAGTTCAGGGGTTAAGATCGTTTGGAGCAGATCCCATCTCTTCCCCCTTCCGTGCTGCACTGGGGCTCGTTTTCGTTATTCCCCCCTAATTAAATCCGGATCTGTGGCTGAGAGACGCTTCCCAAACCAATTAGCTGTAATAGCAGCAGATTGCCGGCCTCGTTGCGGCGCGGTGAATCATCTCCTTTGCTCATCTGCCCCTCTCTGACGCCCCCGTGGCTCCGCAGCAGACGGAGAGAGGCGAGGAACACACAGCCGCTCCACCAACTGAGCATCTGACGCCGCAGCTGCCTGCTAGACAAATAACAGCCGCTCAATCAACACACACAAACACACACACCTTTAGCCTAGAGACATGATTACTCAGAGGTCTCTGTCATAGCTCAACACAACAGATTTAATGGAGTTCTCAAAATAAATAAGTTTTCAAGTAAATAAGTGTGGATCTAACTGATGTCATCTTTCTACAGCCGGATTCCCAGGGAAAATGTGCTCAGACTGACAGTGTGTCTGGACTGGAGCCACAGGTGAACGCGGAGGGACAGGTCAGTTCACCTGTCAATCATAATAAAGCAGTGAAATATGAAAATACTCTTGGAAAGGTATGATATTCACCTTTTTTCATAAACTTTTGTTATTGTCTCAGATGTACGCCGACTCAAGATCGTACATTATTATTGAAATTGCTGTGGAAAAGCCGCTGGTTCCAAAGAGACCGCCGGAGGAGCTGGCCAAACGGTGATAAGAAAGAGTTTCATTCACATTCAAAGCATTGTTTTGTCCTCAGATATGTCTGCTTCATATGAATTGATTCTGTCTGATACAGTGTGATGGAGCTGGTTCCTCCCAGACCTCCTCTGCCTCGACGGCCAGCAGGAGCAGAAAGAGTAAAAACAACATTTCTTCTTTTTTTCTCACTGCTTCTGTCATTTATTTTCTTCTCCCAGTCAGATCTGTGGGAAATCTTTTGTCTATAACAGTTTACACTATCATATCAAAAGAAAATGGATGAAAATGACTATGAAATGCCTGGGTCGTGTTTCACTTCAAAATAAATAAATAAAAAAGA
This sequence comes from Labeo rohita, assembly GCF_022985175.1. Classification (NCBI taxonomy): domain Eukaryota; kingdom Metazoa; phylum Chordata; class Actinopteri; order Cypriniformes; family Cyprinidae; genus Labeo; species Labeo rohita. The sequence goes on from NC_066871.1 coordinate 1,394,629, forward strand.
GACATTTTTTCACTGACAGTTAAGCACTTTCTCCCCTACATTTACATTTATATTTATGAATGAAATATCTTTTTAGAACAAATCGGCTGAGCAATTCAATTGCTTGCTCATAAACACAGTTACTTGTTTTGTTCCTGAATTAGTCAGCGTTTTTGGACAAATCAGTTGACCAGTTCAATGATTTTCTCATGAAAACAGTACATATTTTGTTCTTAAATTAAACAGCAGTTTCGAACGAATCGGTTGAGTGATTCAGTGACTCGTTCATTAAGAGAGTTACTTGTTTTGTTACTGAATGAATCAGCATTTTTAGACAAATTGATTGAGTGATTTATTGACTCGTTCATAAAGACAGTTACTTACTTGAATAAATTGAATCAGCATTTTTGAACGAATTGGTGGAGTGATTCAGTGACTCACTCATAATGACAGTTATTTGTTTTGTTCCTGAATGAATCAGCATTTTTGAAAGAATCGGTTAAGCAGTTCAATGATTCACTCATAAAGCCAGTACTTATTTTGTTTCTGAGTTAAACATCGGTTTTGAACGAATTGGTGGAGTGATTCAGTGACTCGCTCATAATGACGGTTACTCATTTTGTTCCTGAATGAATCAACATTTTTGGATGAATCAGCTGACCAGTTCAATGATTCACTCATGAAACCAGTACTTATTTTGTTTCTGTATTAAACAGCAGTGTTAAACGAATTGGTTGAGTGATTCAGTGACTTGTTCATCAAGAATAAATCAGCATTTTTGGACAAATTGATTAAGTGATTCATTGACTCGCTCATAAATACAGTTATTTGTTTTGTTCCTGAATGAATCAGCATTTTTGGACGAATAGGTTGAGCAGTTAAATGATTTGCTCATAAAAACAGTACTTTGTTCCTGAATTAAGCAGCGGTTTCAAACGAATTGGTTGAGTGATTCAGTTCCGATCTGTTTTTTTTTTTTTTTTTGTATAGCTGTTCACATTTTTGTTTTAAATGTGGCCAATATCAGATTTCCAGTGTGGGTTAGGATCATGGTTCTGATCATGGTTCTGAACTGACCCACATACGAACAGGGTTGCCAGGTTTTCACAACAAAATTGGCCCAATTGGCCTTCTCAAAACCAGTCCAAAACTATCCCAGTTGCAGTTTGGGGGGGTAAATATAGCGTTAGTGGGGTTGCTTCAACCCAGAGAGTTAAAAAACAACCCGTGGCAACCGTGAAAAAGTATCCCAGTTCCGCTTGAAAACTGTGGACTTGGCAACACTTGCACAATGTGCAGTCATATCGGGATTCATGTGGCCTTTACATCATGGCAGATTAACAATCATCACGATTCTGTATTCATCGGAGTCTCTTCAAAGATTTTACATACTCAAAGTTATCAAGACAGTTGCGAAAGGTAGTCAGTGGAAGTACAGTGATGTGTCAGAACACAGATACGTATTACAGTGACAGCTCACTATTTAATATACAAGCAAAAAGTTTCAAAACTCTGCTCTCTTCTGTCACATCCTTGTCTTTATTTTTCATAGTACCTGTGCATAATTTTGCTGACTTCTGCAGCAGATCACACGATAAATAAATGCATAATTGCTTACTTTATGTTCTCCGTGTTTACTTCCATATGACAGTGCTCTGAGCAAGTGTTGCCAAGTCCACTGTTTTCCCGTGGAATTGGACTACCTTTTTTTTTTTTTTTTTTTTTTTTACTGTTTCCCTGTTGTTTTTTAACCTCGTAGGTTAAAGCGACCCCACTAATGCTATATTTATCCCCAGGAATGTGATTGGGCTAGTTTTGGCTTAGTTTTGAAAGGCAGCTGGGCGGATTTTGCTACGAAAACCTGGCAACCCCGTTTATATTGTCCTATTGCGCACAAGTTCAGAACCATGATCTGTTCACACTGGAAATGTGATATTGGCCACATTTAAAACAAAAATGTAAACAGCTAAAAAAAAAAATGATCAGGTACAATATAAAATAAAATAGGAATTGAGCACTAAGGCTTGCAGTGTGCATGTAGCATTATTCCGTGTTTGAATGAATCAGCGTTTTTAAAGAATCGTTGACTGAATGAGTCAGTGGTTCACTCATAAAGATGCTAATTTGTTGCCACCTATTAGTGTAACAATGTAACTTGCAGAAAAAAAAAATCCCCTGGACTAATATCTGACATCTGTATGAAACTTTAGATTTTTTATTCAAAATATATTTTTTCTTTAGATTTTGAGGCAAAATATGACCAGCATTTTCTAAGATTCAAATATCAAATATAATGAATAATATGAATAATAATAAATGTGCTTACTATTATCAGGCAGTACAGGAATACCAGTCTCAGATAGCGAGTGTGGCCGCTCAAGTGTTGGATCAGTACCAGCAGCTGTTTGGAGCAGCGTTTCTGCCCGGTGGGAAACCTCTGGACCCGGTCCTGCACGAACAGCGCAAAAACCAGCTGCTCGGAGAACTCAACTACTCCGGAAAATACTTCGCCTTCAAGGAACAGATGAAGGTGAATGTTAATCATTAACATGTCATTTTGATTTCTGAAGCCCATTTGTAATCTTGCCCAAGGTTACTTGCAAAAAAACAAACAAAACAAATTTAGTGTTTTCCACCTTCTTTCTGCACGTTAGAATAAACAGGTTGTTTTCAATGTTATTTTAGGATTTTTTATATATTTTAGATTTTGAATTTCCATTTATTTTTATATTTTTAGTTTTTGTATTTTTAATTTTATAATGTGGTTTTGACATATTTCTTAGTTTAATGACTGGCAATCTAAGTTTTTCATGTAGTATTTTATTTTATGATTTCAGCTTTGTGTCAATTAATAAAAATAATTAATATTAATAATATAATGAGCTCCTGATGTTGTTTGTGGCAGTACTCTGTAGTGCGGATTGTAAGAGAGAAGATGTTGAGGACAGAGGCTTTCTCAGACCCTGAACAGCTGCAAGCGTTCCTGAGTCAGCTCTATGTGTTCCTGGTGGACGAAATGCACGCTGCTCTCAATAAGGTGATTTCTCTGATCATACTGAGGGTTATTGACCAGAACAAACCTTTAACTTTTAGTATCAAGCATTGGTGCTGTATAATCAGTTGTGTTTGTTTCTTTTGTGTTTTCATGCACTGAATCAGACTCTGTCAGTGGACTCTCAAAATGCTCATCAGGAGCCTGTGCTGAGCTGTGCTCAACTCAAACACTTTGCCAAAGAGGCCGAACTCAACACAGACTACCGGTTGGCGGCACAGTACTATCAGGAGGTAAAGCATTACTGCTATTTTGCCACTTTAAAATAACATACTAGCATTTTACAGTCTCTACCCTTCGTAATACTGTACACAGCATGCTTTTATGTACAGTAAAGTACATCATGTTTTATACTTGTCATATTTCACCTATAAATAAAAAATTATATATATATATATATATATATATAGAAAATATATTTTTTGCTTTATGACAATATTTTCAAGACATTCACATTACTGTAAGATAAATTAACAATGTATTTAATTTTGTGTTATGTAAATAATGTATTAAGTAATTAAGTAAAATGAATACACTACCAATCAAAAGTTTTTGAACAGTAAGATTTGTAATGTTTTTAAAGAAGTCTCTTCTGCTCACAAAGCCTGCATTTATTTGATCCAAAATTCAGCAAAAGCAGTAATATTGTGAAATATTTGTACTATTTAAAATAACTGGTTTCTATCCAAATATATATTTTAAAATGTAATTTATTCCTGTGATCAAAGCCAAATTTTCAGCATCATTACTCCAGTCTTCAGTGTCACATGATCCTTCAGAAATCAGGATTTTGATTTCTACTGATTTGCTGTTCAAGAAAAATTATTATTATTATTATTATTATTATTATCTAGATTTAAAACAGCTGAGTTTCTTTTCAGGATTCTTTGATGAATAGAAAGATCCAAAGATCAGCATTTATCTGAAATTAAAAGCTTTTGTAATTAAGATTAATTTAAATTACAGATGCTGTCAACCTTCGTTCATCTTCGGAACACGAATTATTTTTTATATTTATATATTTATATATATATATATTTATATTTTTGATGAAATCCGAGAGCTTTTAGTGCCACGTTAAAAAATGAATAAAATCTAAATTAAAGTCATAATATTTTGAGAACAAGTCTAAAGATTTTGAGAATAAAGTCAAAATTATGAGAATAAAGTCTAAATATTTCAAGAATTAAATCTAATTTAAGAGAATAAGGACAAATGCTTCAAGAATAAAGTTGAAATGTGTCGAGAATAAAGTCGAAATTACGAGAATTAAATCTTGTAAAAATCTTGTCAAAATATTTTGACTTTATTCTCAAAACACTTCGACTTTATTCTCATAATATTTCGACTTTATTCTCAGAATTTCAACATTATTCTCTAAATATTACTCTAAATATTATAATTAATCTTAATTTTTTTTTTAACATGGCACTAAAACGCTGTTGTTGTTTCTGAGACTGCATAGACAGCAATGCAACTGACACATTTAAGGCCCTAAAAGGTAGTAAGGAAATCATTAAAATAGTTTTTGTGTGCAAAGAAAACAAAAATAACACCTTTATTCCACTGACTGAACCACTGGTGTTACATAGACTATTTTAACAACATGCTTACAACCTTTCTGGGCCTTGAACGTGGTAGTTGTGTTGCTGTCTATGCAGGCTCAGAAAGATTTCATCAAAAATATCTTAATTTGTGTTCTGAAGATGAATAAATGTCTTACAGGTTTGGAACGACATGAGGGTGAGAAATTAATGACAGAATTTTTGGGTGAACCATCACTTTAATGTCATGCAAATTGCAATCAGAAAGCAAAAAAAAGATCAAATTGGCATTTCAAGCATGAATGCACAGTATTTGATGAAAAATGTAGTATATAATTATAGTATCTCATGCATATACAATGAATTCCTTTGAAGTGGCATGTTGTAATGACAGTGTGCTATTTCAAACTCATCATTTGTGATATGACAGTATCATTATATATGACTCACGTCTCTCTGAATTTTCTTCTGTAGTGTTTGATTCGAGAGCAAAGTGACCCGTCCCACTGGTGTGATTATGGAGCGTTTCACATGCTGACCGCTGACCACTTGAAGGCCGAGGAGTGCTTTCAACAGGCCTTATCCATCGGGCAAACACACACGCCGAGGTCAGCAGACACAGATGACTCAGACTAGATTTCTAAATGTGTGCTTTGACTCATTCTTTTGTTGTGTTCGCTGCAGTTTGCTCATGTGCGGAGTTCTGTCAGAGATGAACGGACGCTATGAGGACGCCGAGACCTTCTTTGAAAGGGCGACCTGTGTGGAGCCCAACAATGTGGTCGCCTGGACTTTATTTGGTGAGAATGGATTTAAACAGATAAAAAAGCACCAGTAAAGACATTTATTATGTTACAAACGATTTCTATTTGAAATAAATGCTGTTCTTTTGGACTGTCTGTTCATCAAAAGAAATGTTTCTTGAGCAGCAAATCAGCATATTAGAATGATTTCTGAGGGATCATTTGACACTCCAGACTGGAGTAATGATGCTGAAAATTCAGCTGTTAATTGAAATTGTAATAATATTTCACAGTATGACTGTTTTAACTGTATTTTTTGGATCAAATAAATGTCTTGTTGAGCACAAAATCTTGCCAACCCCAAACTTTTAAAACTTTTTTTCCAATATTACACCATATTATATTCATTCGGGTTAATTTTACTCTGACTGCAACATGAGATTAAAACAAATAACAAAAATGTCTATGAATCTGTTCTCAGGTATATTCTGCCAGACTCAGGAGAAGTTCATAGAGGCAGAAATGGCTTTTCGGGAAGCCAATAAGCAGCTTAATTCAGTCCTGCAGAATAGCTCAACGTCTAGACCAGAAATAACCTCAGAGATTCAGTCTGGTCAGAAGAAGGATGAGAAAGATGAAACCAGTGAGACTCCAGCTGAAAAAACAGAGGAAAGAGGTGACCACTTCACATCCATCTGCTCTGTGGCAAATGCCTTTTTATTTACAGCTGATTTGGATCGTTTGCTTTAAAGATGGTGATACAGATGAAGATGCTGTACATAAGGAAGACAGGTCACAGATCAGCCGAGAGAGTAAACAGGAAGCACAACAACAAATTTCCTCCATCAGCATCCAAACCACTATCTACATGGAGACAGTGTGGTTTCTCCTGCAGAACTATGCATTACAGGTCATGTCAGTACATTATATACATTAAAGGATTAGTTCACTTCCAGAATAAATATTTCCTGATAATTTACTCACCCCCATGTCATCCAAGATGTTCATGTCTTTCTTCTTCAGTCCAAAAGAAATTAAGGTTTTTGAGGAAAACATTCCAGAATTTTTCTCCATATAGTAGAGGTTGAGCTAGTGCAAGATGAGCATTTGTGGTTAAAAAGTATAATATAAGGTAGTATATATATAAGTTGTCTTTTTTTTCTAAGAAATGACTAATCGTTTCGCTAGATAAGACCCCTATTCCTTGGGTGGGATCATGTAGAGCCCTTGAAGCTGCATTTAAACTGCAATTTGGACCGTCAACCCACTGATTCCCATTGAAGTCCACTATATGGAGAAAAATCTTGGAATATTTTCCTCAAAACCCTTCATTTCTTTCGACTGAAGAAAGAAAGACATAAATATCTTGGATGACATGGGGGTGAGTACAGGAAATTGTTGTTTTGGAAGTGAACTAATCCTTTAAAGGAGAACAAAAATTGACATATAATGTACTTACCTCCTTGTCATCCAAGATGTTCATGTCTTTCTTTCTTTCTTTGGCCGTAAAGCAATTATGTTTTTTGAGAAAAACATTTCAGCATTTTTCTCCATATAATGGACTGATATGGTGCCTTGAGTTTGAACTTCCAAAATGCAGTTTAAATGCGGCTTCAAACGGTCCCAAACGTGGTTGTAAACGATCCCAGCCGAGAAAGAAGGGTCTTATCTAGCGAAATGATCGGTTATTTTCATGAAAATAATACAATTTATATACTTTTTAATGTCAAACGCTCGTCTTGTCTTACTCTGCCTGAACTGTTTTTGTTCCGTTTCATGACAGTGTCAAAAAATTCCCATCTCATGTTCTCCCTTAACTTTAAAATCGTCCTATATCGCTGTTTTGTTGAGGGTGTTTGATCTTCTTTGCATGTTCACTTTGCAAAGACTGTGTCGGTACTTCTGCAGTGATGTAGGATGATTTTGAAATGATTTTTGAAGTTGAGGGAGAAAATACGATTGGAGTTTTTCAACATACACTAACTGTCTTGAGCCAGAATACACAGAGTTCAGGGAGAGAAAGACAAGACGAGCGTTTGAGATTAAAAAGTATTTAAAATTTTTTATTTTTTTATGAAAATAACTGATCGTTTCACTAGATAAGACCCCTCTTCCTCGGCTGGGATCGTTTACAACCGCATTTGGGATCATTTGAAGCCACATTTAAACTGCATTTTGGAAGTTCAAACTTGGGGCACCATAGCAGTCCATTATATGGAGAAAAATCCTGAAATGTTTCCCTCAAAAAACATAATTTCTTTACGGCTGAAGAAAGAAACACATGAACATCATGGATAACAAGGAGGTGAGTACATTATCTGTGAATTTCTGTTCTGCAAATGGACTTCTCCTTTAAAGGAGACATTTGTTGTACCAAAAACTGTCATAATATAGTATGTTTTGTATATGTTTTATGGACATTTTAGACATCTACTCTCAGTCCCTGACACTTTGTTGAAAAGGCTGTTTTTGCTACTGTTCCTTTAAGACTTCTTTATGTAAATGAACTACACTACCATTCAAAAGTTAACTGTCATTAAGAAAAACGTCTCTTATGTTCTCCTTTATTTGATCAGATACAGTAAAAACAGTAAAAAAAAATTATTTTTACAGTTTCAAATAACTGTTTTCTATTTGAGTATATTTTAAAATGTAATTCATTCCTGTGATGCAAAGCTGAATTTTCAGCATAATTACTCCAGTCTTCAGTGTCACATGATCCTTCAGAAATCATTCGAACATGCTGATTTGCTGCTCAAGAAACATTTATTATTATTATTATTACCAATATTGAAACAGCACTTTCACTTTTTTCAAGATTTTTGATGAATAGAAAGTTCAAAAGAACATCATTTATTTAAAACAGAAATCTTTTGTAACATTATAAATGCCTTTGCTGTCATTTTTGATACGTTTAATGCATAATGCATAACTTAAACTGAATAAAAGTAATAATTTCTTTGGGAAAAAAAACTTTTCCAACCCCAAACTCGCATATGCTGAAGTTGTTGGATGCTGAAATGTTGGATTGTGTGTTTGTCCTCCAGATGGCCCAGCGTGCTCTGGCTCTAGAGCTTTTGTCTCCAGACCGAGGCACCGTCAGCACATATCATCTCGCTCTCGCCAAACTACACCTGCTGAGAGGAGAACATGACAGCGCTGAGGCCAGCCTGAAGGAGGCGCTGACCGACAACTTTCAGGTCTGCATCTTTCCATCTCCTCTGCTTTGTACAGATGTAACATTTGTTTCAAAATGCACTTCAGATTGTTTACTTTATCCTGGGATTTGATCCTCACAGAATCCAGACATATGGGCTCTGTGGGGTCACTTGCATTATGAGAAGGGCGATGACACTCAAGCTCAGAGCTGTTATGAGCGGACGCTGGATTCAGTGCTGGATGCCTCAGACACACACTCCATCTACCTCCGCTTGGGCTCCATCTATCTGCAAAACGGAGAAGTGAGTTCACATCAGTTGCTTAGGAATATTTTTAATTTTATAAAGCAGTTTTCATGCGTGCTTCATTCCCTCTGTAGTACGAAAAAGCCAAACCTGTATTCCTGCGTGCCTGCAAACACGCGCCGTCATGTCTTACTTGGCTCAGGCTGGGAATCGCCTGCTATAGAGTGAGTGCAAACCCACAATGAAATTTTCATATCAAATATGGTACCGTAGGCTTTATGGGGCTAATTGTTTTGGCTTGTTGTTCTGTGTTCATATATGCATTTAAATGTGCTGGTGATCAGCTGGAGGAGCTGACTGAGGCTGAAGAGGCGCTGACTGAAGCCAATGCACTGAATAACAGGAATCCAGAGGTGTGGGGTTACCTGTCTCTAGTCTGTTTAAGGGTAAGTGACTGACAAATGCATTCAGATGGATTCCTTACATTCATTCCCTCGCTTTGCATTTTTTTTTTTTTACACTTCTTAAAGGGCCATTACAACCCAAAATGAAAATTCTGTCATTATTTACTCTCCCTCAGTGTCGTTCCAGACCTGTATGGGTTCTTTCTTTTGCAGAGCACAAAAGAAGATATTTATGTTGGTAAACAAATAGTTTCAGGTCCCATTGAGGTCATATTATAATCAAAATATAGTATGGAATTTTGGGAATTCCATAGAGAACTGAAACCGTTTGGTTATAAACATTCTTTCAACAGAAGCATGTTTGACTAGTTTTGACTTTGCTTTTTCAGACTGGCAGAAAACTAGAGGCAGAGCAGTCATATAAATATGCCATGAAGGTTTGTATGTGTTTGAAAATATTAAAGTCTGCAGTATCCAAATGTTTAATTTTTGACCTCTTATGTTTGGTTTCACAGATGGATTTACAAAAGGAGTCACTTCTACAGGAGATCCACAAGCTGCAGTCACGTGTTGGGTTTGGAAACCCTTCCTTCTGATCTGCTTTATCCACATAAATGGCATTTTAAAATTTTAAACCATAATTTTAAAAAGTGAATTGTTTAATCCTAATAATAAAAAGTTGTAAATGATAATAAAATATGAGTTTAACCATAATCAAATGTAGTCTTTTTTTTTCATTGGGTGGCCTTGCTGAAAATGGCTGCATGTTTAAGCCCTGTGCACACCAAGGATGATAACGATAACACATTATACAGTACAGTACATTATACAGTATGGAAACTATTAAAACTATACCGTTTGAAAAATCATTCAAACTAGGTGAGAATAGGGAAATCTGTCTGTCTCGCTCTCTCAATCTCTATATATTAGTGACTTTTTATCTTACAATTCAGAATTTAGATCTCAAGCAAAAAAAAAAAAAAAAAAAAAAAATAATAATATATATATATATATATATATATATATACACATCTCAAAATTAGAATATCGTTGTCAGGGTCGTCGTCGTGAACGAAACGCAGGAGAGTGGAGATTCATTCAATGCACATTTATTCAAATATCCAAATGCACAAACTCAGGGAAACACAGGGAACCAGCAACCACGACAAGCAAAATAACAGACAATATAATCACCGACAAAACCAAGTGGAACAAACAAACCTTAAATATACAAAAACAGGGGAGTGGTCACAAACGATATAATGAGGGGAACTAGAAATATGGGCACGACTGAACCAATTGAACAAAACCTAAGGGGGGAAAACCAGGACTAAACCAAAAACACAAGAAACACAAGGGAAAAACCAAGACAAAACAGAACACAATCCTGACATTACCCCCCTCTTACAAGGCGCGCCTCGCGCCGTAACACACACTGGGGTGGGAGGGTGGGCGCTCTGGAAGCCGGTAGGCAGGGACACAGGAGACACCGGATATAGGGACGGCCTCCAGGGCGGATCAGGGAGCTCAGGGGGCCATGGCCGAGCACACAGTTCATTTGGCCATGGCGGGTCTGGGGATTCAGGGAGCCATGGCCAAGCACACAGTCTTTGTGGCCATGGCGGGTCCGGGGGTTCGGAAAGCCATGGCTGGGTAAACAGTTCAGGAGGCCATGGCTGAACAGGGGAGTAGCCCCCCCCCAAAATTTTCTTGGGGGAATTTATGGTTCTGCCAGCCCTAGGGAGCGTTGGATGAGGTGCTGGCTCATGAGGGCGCGCAGGAGGGCGCGCTGACGGGGGAGCCGACTCAGGAGGGCGCGCAGGAGGGCGCGCAGACGGAGGAGCCGACTCAGGAGGGCGCGCAGACGGAGGAGCCGACTCAGGAGGGCGCGCAGACGGAGGAGGGCGCGCAGACTCAGGAGGGCGCGCAGACTCAGGAGGGCGTGCTGGACAGAGTTCCGGCTCTGGAGGGCCTGCTGGAGCCTTCCCGGGCAGCGCGGGCAACTGCGTCACAGCCTGGGACCTGGGGAGAGCAGGGATAGAGGAGGTGGACAGAAGAGAGGGAGAAGCAGAGAGTTTATGGTTTAACGCCGCCCCCATAGGAGGCTCTAGAGCCGGAGCTGACACCTCTGGGGGCATGGGCGCGGCTTCTCTAGCGGAAGAGGTTTCGAGAGCGGACTTGAGACCAGACGGGATCTCAGTGGCGAACTTGTGCGCAGACGAGACCTCTATAGCCGACTTGTGAGCTGACGTGACCTCGGGAGCTGACTTGTGAACAGCAGTGACTTCAGGAGCTGACTTGTGAACAGACGTGAGCTCTTGAGTAGGTTCGTGAACTGACGTGACATCAGGAGCACAGTGTGCAGCCCACACACACCAAATGGCAACCGCCATTAAGGGAAGAGCAGTAGCGGGTGGCAGGGTCTCTTTGCTGACCATCATGATCGTAGGGGACGAGACATAGCGAGGCTCTGGGCAGTCAGACGAGACGTGATTTGGCTCATGAAGAACAGCTGTAGTTTGATCTGGCTTGTGAAGACCTGTAGTGACTTGACTTGGCTTAACTGGGATAGTTGTGAGTTGACTTGACCTTGCTGGAGCAGCTGCGGCTTGACGTGATTCAGGAGGTGTTGTAGAGTCTTGACTAGACTTAGCAGGGTTGGCAGCTGTAATGTGACTTGATTCAGGAACCACATCAGGAAGAGCGGCCACGACGGGTGCAGACTCAGGAGCAGAATACCTGATGGGAACAGGCTGTGGTTTGGCTGACGCGGTGTTAGTGGGAGCTGGCTGAGCTGATGTGACGGCCATCTTGTCAGTGCTTGGTTCATGAAAGACGGCTGTAACTTGACTTGAGACCGGAACGACAACTGTAATTTGATTTGACTTGGACATTACAGTTCTGACTTGACTTGCTTCGGGGAGCGTAGCGGTTCCTTGACTGGACTCGGGAAGCGCCGCCATAACTTGACTAGACTCCGTAAACGCAGCTGCAGTGGGACTTGCCTTAGATGACACAGCTGCAGCTTGACTTGACTCAGGAATTACAGCCGCCGCTTGACTTGACTCGGCCGCTTGACTTGACTCGACTCGGCCGCTTGACTTGACTCGACTCGGCCGCTTGACTTGACTCGACTCGGCCGCTTGACTTGACTCGGCCGCTTGACTCAGGAAGTGCCAAAGGAGACGTGGGCTCTGAAGGAAGCACTTGAGGAGAGGGCCCTGGACGGCGCTCGGGGCGAGCGGGCTCTGGACGGCTGGACGACCCCAGCGGAGATTCTGGAGGGCTGGGCGTCTCCAGCGGAGACACTGGATGAGCAGGCTCTGTGCGGGCGGTCGCATGAGGGCGCTCTGGCGGGTCAGTGAGCTTGGGTGCGGCGGCCATCTTGGCCGGGGTTCCGTCTTGGCGGCCATTTTGCGAGCAGCCTCTGGAGTGGCGGCCATCTTGCGTGCAGACTCTGGCGTGGCGGCAGCCATCTTGCGTGCAGACTCTGGCGTGGCGGCGGCCATCTTGCGTGCAGACTCTGGCGTGGCGGCGGCCATCTTGTGTACAGACATTAGTGGTGGGTCCAGCACACTGGCCATCAAGGTTGGCCATGACCTCGGAGGGCTGGCCGCAATCTCCGGACTGACGATGAGAGAGGAGGAATAACGAACAGGAGGAAGCGCAGGAAGACCAGAGGGAGCGGGCCGGTCGGGACGGCATGTGGAGGAAGCTGGCTGATGGTGGGCTGGAGCGGCAACGTGTTCTCTAATGGGGGAAAGATCGGAATCCTTCACATCAACGTAAAAATCTTCATTTCAGTTCAGTTCATTTTTTGTTTGTAACTCTTTCAAAAACTTTAATATATTCTAGATTTATTACGTGTAAAGTAAAACATTTCTAAAGTTTTTTTGTTTTAATTTTGATGATTAGAGCTTACAGTTCATGAAAGTCAAACATCCAGTATCTCAAAATATTAGAATATTTCCTAAGATCAATCAAAAAATGGATTTGCAACACAGAAAAGTTCAAGTTATTTAAAGAATGTTCATTTGTGCACTCAATACTTGGTCAGCAGCACAAATTACAGCAAATGACTCACTCCTAGCACAAATTACAGCATCAGTGAGGTGTGGCATGTAAGCGATCAGCCTGTGGCACTGCTGAGGCACTATTGAACCTTCAGCTCGTCTGTAAATTTTTGGATCAACTGTTTCTCATCTTTTTCTTGAAAATATCCCATAAATTCTCAATGGTGTTCAGATCAGGCATGTTGGCTGGCCAATAAAGCACAGTATTATCATGGTCAGCAAACTACTCGGAAGTGGTTTTGGCACTGTGGGCAGGTGCTAAAGTCCTGCTGGAAAAGGAAATCAGCATCTGCATAAAGCTTGTCAGCAGATGGACGCATAAAGTGCTCCAAAATCTCCTGGTAGACGGCTGCATTGACTTTAGACTTGCTAAAACACAGTGGACCAACACCAGCAGACGTCACAGCACACCAAATCATCACTGACCTCAGAAACTTCACACTGGACTTCAAGCAGCTTGGATTCTGTGCCTCTCCAGTCTTCCTCCAGACTCTGGGATCATGATTTCAACATGAAATGCAAAATTTACTTTTATCTGAAAAGAGGACTTCGGACCACTGAGCAACAGTCCAGTTCATTTTCTCCTTAGCCCTGGTAAGATGCTTCTGACATTGTTTCTGTTTCAGAAGTGGCTTGGTAGCCCTTTTCCTGAAGACATCTGAGCGTGGTGACTCTTCATGCGCTGACTCCAGCTTCATTCCACTCCTTGTGAAGCTCTCCCAAAGGTTTGAATCGGCTTTTCTTGACAGTTTTCTCAAGCTTGCGGTCATCCCTGTTGCTTGTGCACCTTTGCCTACCCAGTTTCTTCCTTCCAGTCAACTTTGCATTTAATATGCTTTGATACAGCACTCTGTAAACAGCCACCCCATTCAGTAATGACCTTCTGTGATTTACTCTCTATGTGAAGGGTGTCAGTGATTGTCTTTTGAACCATTGCCATGTGAGCAGTCTTCCCCATTATTGTGGTTTCAAAGAACATGAGATACCTGGAATTTATACTGTAGGGACGGACATTTAATGAAACTCAAATGTAAATATTCTAATGTTTTGCGATACTGGATTTTTGACTTTCATGAGCTGTAAGCTCTAATCATCAAAATTAAAACAAAAAAAAACTTTTGAAATGTTTTACTTTACATGTAATGAATCTAGAATATATGGAAGTTTCACTTTTTGAAAGAAGTTAAACAAAAAAATGAACTTTCTCACGATATTCCATTTTTTTAGATGCACCTGTATATATCTTATATATATATATATATATATATATATATATATATATATATATACACACTACCGTTCAAAAGTTTGGGGTCAGTAAGACTTGTAATAGTCTTTAAAGAAGTCTCTTATGCTCATCAAGGCTGCATTTATTTGATTAAAAATATAGAAGAAAAAAACCCAGTAATATTGCAAAATGTTTTTACAATATAAAATAATGTTTTTTATTTTAACATACTTTAAAATAGAATTTATTCCTGTGATGAAAAGCTGAATTTTTATCAGCTGTTACTCCAGTCTTAAGTGTCACATGATCCTTCAGAAATCATTCTAATATGCGGATTTATTATTAGAATGATCAACGTTGGATAATATCAACAGTTGTGCTGCCAAATATTTTTTGGAACCTGTCATTTTTTTTTTCAGGATTCTTTTATGAATAACAAGTTTAAAAAGTACAGTGTTTATTCAAAATATAAATATTTTATAACAATGTAAATTATTTATTATTAACTTTTAATAAACTTTTAATTATTAAACAATAAAAATGTACTGACCCCAAACTTTTGAACGGTAGTGTATATATATATATATATATATATATATATATATATATATATATATATATATATATATATTTTTTATTACACAAGTGTGCAGCCATCTGTATAATTTTGTCTGCGGACTTTTTTCAATAGCATCACTGTTGAAGTGGCTTGTGTGTTCCAGTGTGTTCATAATTACGATAATACATTAAATTACTATGGTAAGATACACCTATTTGCAATATCAAGCAGCAAAACGAGCTGTTTTGTACAGCTGCATAAGGTTTTCTGAACGCTTGAATTTAAAGGTCGCTGCGCCTTTAAGCATCAGCTCTGCCAGACACGTGGTTTCTTCCGGCAGCTTCCTGCTTTAAGTTCATAACGGAGAACCCGATCTCCGCAGACAAAAGCGGACGAGAATCCGACTAACGATAATTTCTGCAATCACTTACCAGTCTATTATCATTCCCACAACCTGATTAGACCAGTTCTTATTATTATAATCTGATCTAACGCAGGATTTGCTGAAGAGCCGGATCGTAAGTACTGGTTTCAGTTTACAAGTATGCAAATGAGGACGCACACTTGTGCTACGTCACGTACACAATGAGTGTTAGTGTGTTACACTGATGTCATACGTCAGCGCTAGTTAATTTGTATAATGGCACTAGATTATTTTGATCCATCTGAAGCTGCTTGTGCATTTCAAATGGATGCTGATCACGGGACAGTGAGATTAGACGGCATTTTCAGTGGCAAACACCAGAACGCTCATGACTGCTCTTTTGTTCGGACTGCACACATCTGTGTTTTCATTTACCCTGTTGAACAGCCTCAGTGTGTGCTGCATGAATAGAGGCTCACTGTGAATGTGTGTGTCCTCAGGAACAATCACCTCACTCGATGCTCATCTGGTGTCATCGCTAACAATCGTCTGTACAGACACTGACTGTTCGAGCTCAGGGGGTTGAGGCAGAGGTAAGAGGTTTTGTTGTTTACGTGTCAGTGAATAATGACTTCTTCACAAACTTTGGAGACTTTTATTCAATTGTGAGATGCTTATATCGCATTTCCATTAAATCAAAAGTGAAAACATGAGATGAGATGAGCCTTTTAGGAGGCCGTGTCTCAAATACAATCAAATAGATTACAGAATGATTTTTACATAATTAAAAGGATGAATGAGTTTTCTCATTTGTGTTATGCTGATTGTGTTCAACTAAAATTTGCCTGGGTAAATGGGTGGAGAGATAGATAATAGATAGGTAGCAGTGTTATTTTACTGTTATTTATTCACTGTTGTAGTGTTTATTAATAGTTTGAATTAGGTTTTATTCTTAAAGTTTTAATTTTAAAGCTAAAATATATTTTTTTAATTGTCATTTTTAAATATTTATCTTTATTTTTTATTTTCTTTAATGTATCTTTTGAATAATTTTAGTTTTTCTACCTGAACTTAAGTTATTGGCCGAGGCAAGTTTTAATACACAGATAGACAGAATGTTAGAACAATAGATAGAATGATATAACGATAGATAGATAGATAGATTGATGAGAATGATAGATAAGATTCTAGATAGAACAATAGATAATATAACAATATAACGATAGATAGATAGAATGTTAGAACAATAGATAGAATGATATAACGATAGATAGACAGAATGATAGATAGATAGGTAGATAGATAGAATGATATAATGATAGATAGATAGACAGACAGAATGATAGAATGATATAACGATAGATAGATAGAATGATATAATGATAGATAGGTAGATAGAGTGATATAATGATAGATAGATAGACAGACAGAATGATAGAATGATATAACGATAGATAGATAGAATGATATAATGATAGATAGATAGATAGATAGATGATATAATGACAGATAGATAGACAGACAGAATGATAGAATGATATAACGATAGATAGATAGATAGAATGATATAATGATAGATAGACAGATAGATAGATAGAATGATATAACGATAGATATAGATAGATAGATAGATAGATAGACGGAATGATAGATAGATAGACAGACAGAATGGTAGATAGACAGATAGAATGATATAATGATAGATAGACAGATAGATAGATAGAATGATATAACGATAGATAGATAGATAGATGGAGATAGATAGATAGATAGATGGAATGATAGATAGATAGACAGACAGAATGATAGATAGATAGATAGATAGATAGAGAATGATAGACAGATAGAATAATAGATAGAATGATATAACAATAGATATAATTTTAAAACAATAGATAATGATATAACGATATAACGATCGATAGATGGATGGATGATGGATAGATAGAATGTTAGACAGAATGATATGACAATAGATGGAGAGATAGATAGATAGATAGAGAATGATAGATAGAATGATATATGGATGGATGGATAGATAGATCGAGAATGATAGATAGCATGATAGATAGAATGATATAACGATAGATAGAATGTTAGAACAATAGATAATGATATAACGATATAACAATCGATAGATAGATGGATGGGTGGATAGATAAAATGTTAGATAGAATGATATAACAATGGATAGATAGACAGACAAATAAACAGGAAGGTAAATTTTTGATCCAGTGTGTGAAATTGAGAGACTTTGCCAGTTAACGGTCAAATGCTTAAGTAAATGAGTCAGAAATATTTGTTTAAAAAACAAAGGGATGTGTTGATGTGTAGAAATATATTGTAGTAAAATAAATGCAGGTGATCAGAAACAGGAAGATGAGCTGTGAATGTAACAGGAAATGCTTCGGCGTGTTCTGATTGTGTCAGATCAGTCAGAGATCAGATCTAAGACGAGACGCGGGAATGTCTGCTATGAGGACGGAAGATGCTGCTGACGGGAAGAGCACAGCTAATGGAGGAGGAGTCGTCTGTCAGGAGGGAGGTGTCACCGTCCTCAGGTACATACATGACACACTGGTGACAGTTTCATTATGAGCGTTTCCTGCGAGAACATGCTTGAGTTATGTTCAGTGCAGTGGTGTCATTAACTGAAACTAAAGAAAAAAACATGTTTTTGTTCATTGAAATAAAGCTGCATATTTAAATATTATATGAAAAACCTACATTTAAAAACACGAAAATCGGAAACCTTGACTTGGCAAGTAACTGAAATAAATAAATAAAATGAAACTGAAATTGAAAAAAACAACACTTTATTAAAATTATTAAAATAAAACTAAATAAAATAAAAACTAATTGAAAATACTAATCAGTACTATAGTAGTATATAATTAGTACAAGATAACAGTGTTTCAGTACATGATTGTTTCATTACTAACCTTAAATGTCACATCCTCCCTACAGGCCTACAGATCTCTCTGAGATGTTGGCGGCAGGAACCAAAGAAGTTCACGAGAAGGCCGAAAACACAGAGTTTGTCAAAGACTTCCTGAGAGGACGCATCCGTAAAGAGCTCTTTAAGGTACATGGATTTTAAAGATGTTTTAGAAACACCATTCACAACGCATTTCACTTTTCCATATTTCTGATTGAAACAGGATAACTAATGTGCTGGGATTTAATTTTTTATTTTATCATAGTAAGCTTTGGCATGTGTTACTTTTGAAGCATGATTTTTGTCTGGCTAACTTCAAGTACTAAAATAACTCAAACTAAAACTGAAATTAAAGAAGAACTGCATAGGCCTTTTAAAAAATAAATAAATAAATAAAATGGACTAAACCCACAAAATTACTAAAAAATGAACTATTATTAAAATGAAACAGAAAATAAAAAAATGAATACTAATTCATATTAATAAAAAACAAAAATATATAAAAAAGGTGAACTGAAATAAATAAAATACTAAAACTGAAATAAAAAGAAGGAATTTGAAGACTTTTAATATAAATACATAAATAAATAAATACATATGAGTAAAACACAACAAAATCCAAAAATTATAACTAAAATTAAAATAAAGAGGAGGATAAAATAAGAAATTAACATAATTCATAATAAATCAAAAAACAAAAATATTACATCACTGATACTAAAATGTGAACTAAAATAAAAGAAAATGTATAGAAATTAACCTTATTTTATTTCAGCTAGTTGTCAAAAAACATTTCTCATTTTCTTTTAATTTAACTTGAAGCACTAAAATAACTAAAACTAAAATAATAAAAAAAAAAACGTATAGGGTTTTTTACAATAAAAATAAATAGATAAATAAATACAATTTACTAAACCAATAAAGTTACAAAAAAATTAAAATAAATCAGATTTTTTTAACTAATTCATATTAATAAAAAAACTAAAATATTAAGTCACTGATACAAATATAATATGGAAAATTTTAAATATTTAAATAAATAAATAAATGAATAAAACCCATCAATCTAAAACATTTTTAACTAAAATGAAAATAAAGGATAAAATAAAAAGGTGAATTAATTCATAATATTATTAAAAACAAAAATATTGTATCACTGTTACTAATATGTAAACTGAAATAAAAGAAAATGTACAGAAATTCATTTTAATAAATGTATTTAATAAAATAATTTTATAATTAGAATTAATTTAATTTTATTATATATTAATTTTATTTCAGCTAGTTGCTATATGTGTAGTGGTTAATTTATTTCAATGTTTTTATTTTCAAAATAAAAAAATTATTTTAAAAATAAAAATAATAAATATTCTCATATTTTTAACCATTTTATTGGCAAATGGATAAGGCACAGCTTTTTTTTAAATTAAAATTATGTTGTATAAATGTATTTAATTTAGAGTTACATTTAACTATATTTTAGAATGATAAATTATCTATTTGAAATAATACACTTATCATTGGAAAGTTGAACTTTATCAAATAATGAAGTAAAATTCAAATGCTAAAACATCTATTTTCATTTTTTTTTATTTTCTTTGTGTTTAACTACTAAAACTTTAAACTACTAAAATAACAAAACCTGAAATAAACAGTAAGACAGATAAAAATGACACACACAGCTAAAAAAAAAAAACATTAAATATTTCAAAATATTAACAAAAAAGTACAATAATAGTATGTCAGTACTATGTCAGTAAAGTAACAGCACATATAGCAAGGGAAATGTCTGAAATCTGACTTGATTGTGATATCTTGATCTGTGTTTGTCTCGTCAGCTCGGCCACGTGGCTTTATACTTCACATATTCTGCGATGGAAGAGGAGATCGAGAGAAATAAGGAGCATCCTCATTTCGCGCCGCTCTACTTCCCTCACGAGCTGCACCGGCGAGACGCTCTGGCTCGGGATCTGCAGTACTTCTACGGCGAGGACTGGCAGAACCAGATCAGCGTGTCTCCCGCGACTCAGCGCTACGTGGAGCGCATCCATCAGGTCGGCCAGGACGAGCCCGCGCTCCTCGTGGCTCACGCTTACACCCGCTACATGGGCGACCTCTCGGGCGGGCAGGTGCTGAGGAAGGTGGCCCAGCGCGCCATGAAGCTGCCGCCCACAGGAGAAGGCCTGAACTTCTACGAGTTTGACAACGTCCACAGCGCCAAGGCCTTCAAGCAGCTGTACCGCAGCCGGATGAACGAGCTGGAGCTGGACACGCACATCAAGCAGAAGGTCGTGGAGGAAGCCGTCCTGGCCTTTCAGTTCAATATGGAGGTGAGCAGGGCTGTAAAAAAGATACTGTTTCAACTGTGATTTAAAGAGCTCATCATCTTTTATCATTTAATCTACTTTTAATCTTTAGCAAGATTTTTTTTTTTTTTTTTTACAGCACAAACATAATTTAGTTTACAGTTATTTAGTTATTAGTATAATTTAGTTTATGATTTATTTAATGGGAGAACCACCTAAAAAAATAATCACTGATCAAAAAGGAATCAGTGATTTAGTTTATTAATTAAAATGTGGAATAAATAGACATATTCTGTATAAATAAATAGATAAAATTATATATTTTTTAAATTATTTTTTTTCCATTGTTTCACAGTGTCTTGGTATTTCTATTTTGATATTTAAATAGACACATATACTTGTATTAAATTATTTAAGTATTTATTGTTATCATTTTCATATTTTTACATCATTTTGGTCATTTTATTTCTAAGTTTTCATTTTCAGTTTTAAAATTTAATAGACAAAATATATAGAAGTATATAAAATATATTTATTTATTTTATTATTTTTTATATATATTTTAATATATATATATATATATATATATTATTATTATATTTATATATTTATTATTTATTTTACTGGTATTTTTTTATTTATTTGTTTTATTTGTTGTATATCTTTGTTATATTTACCTATATTTTAAAATGCTTTTCCTTACATTTTCATGTTTAAAGCGATTTATTATTTAAGTATTTGTTTATTTATTATTATATAATTTTCATATTTTTACACTGTATTGATAATTTTATTTCAAAGTTTTAATTTTATATTTTGAAATTTAATAGACAAAATTATATAGAAGTACATAGAAATATGTTTTGTATTTTATTATTATTTTTATCAATTTTATTTATTTTTTATTATATTATTAAGTTTATCAATTTTATTTATTTTTTATGTATTTATTTATTTGTTTTGTTTCTTTGTTATAATTATCTACATTTAAAAAACATTTTACTTTTTTTTTTTTTTTTCATTTTTAACTATTTTATTGGCAAATGGATACGTTTTTTCTAAATTTTAATTATTAAATGCAATTTTACAATGGAATTACATTTGAAATGTACATTGTATGTGATTTAGTGTTACATTTCACTACATTTTAGAATGATAAATTATTGATTTTATTTTTTTTTTCCTTTCTACAATAGTACACTTCTCATTCCAAAGTTGGATTTTGTCAGATAATGAAGTAAAATGTGATTCTTCATGACAAGAGTGCTTTAAAGGATAGTGCTGATGATGAATAATTCACGTTCTGCTGTTTGTGACTCAGATCATTATATCTGCATTTACTCTGAGGATTTCCACTAACAGTGAATGAATGAAACTAATGGTCCACTCATAATGACTCTCTGCAGTCTCTCTATTAGACTGATCCATTCGTCTGGACCCGCTGTCACTGTGTTAATATCACTTCTCCCTCCACTGACCATGTAATTAAAGATAAGAGCGTTTCTGCCCCGTGTGGCTCGAGTTTCATCCGTCAGCAGATGGAGGCTTTGTCCTCACGGCAGATTACAGACGAGCTCGGAAATTAAATGGACAAAACTGGGTCGAAACAGTATCTCGCATCTCACCAGCATCCTTTAACAAAGCGTTTGATTGTTTGCAGCGAGATGTAATCTAGATGTAAATATGGTTATGTAACGTTATGTTCAAGCTTTCCATGAAATGCTTGTCATTTTCTCTTTGCTCACTCATTGTTTCCTGATATCTGTTACTGTGAACCTTGTTTTGTGTTGCATGCAGATTTTTGGAGAACTGGGGGAGGTTGGAAAGACCCTTGAGGACGATGTTTTGGATGCTGCTCCTGCTCATGGCGCTCATGACGAGATGCAAGGAGACATCAGCAAGTGTCCGTATTATGCGGCCAAAATGGGTAAACATGACCAGACTATTCATGCATATATTAATTACACCTAAACCAGGGGTTAACAAAGTTTTTGTCAGCTGAACTCCTTAGACGTAAACTATTTACTTGAGGTACCCCCTAAGATTTTAATTATTTAATAAATAAATATATATATCTTAACAATCATAATTTAGTCTTTATGGCCTTTTTCCCTGTGGATGAAGTAATCAGTGATTCAGTTTATGTAAAAATTACTTTTCAGTTTTGAAATTACATAGACATATGTATATATAAAATTATTTAATGCATAATAAAGTTATTTTATATGAATTGCATTATATATTTATTTTTCATATTATAGTTAATATTTCAGTAATTTAATAGCACATTTAACATTTCTGATGACGGTTAATGATCTGGCTCGTATGACATGCAAATAAAAAGATAAAATATTTATAATATATTTATTATATTTTAGTAAGTGATATGCTTAATTTTTTTATTTTAATAATATGATGTTTCTACATTTTGTTTTTTATATTATTAGTATTATTATTATTTATTAAAATAAAAATACAATTATTGTAATACAGAGTATTGGTCATTTTTATTTATAAGATTTAATTTTTTTGTCATTTATTTATTTGTTTCTTTACTTCCATTTTTAAAATTGTTTTTTTATGACATTTTAGATTTTTGTGTCAATTTATCATATAAGTATTTATTTAATGATAGTATAATTTTCAGATTTTTTTTTTTTACATTTGAATTGGTCATTTCATTTCAAAGTTTTTATTTTTAATTTTGAAATTTAATAGACAAAATATATAAAATGTGTTTGTTTATTTTATTATTTTTATATTATTTTTAATATATATACAGTGTATTTGTAATTTTTATTACTAAGTTTAAAAAGGTTATTTATTTGTTTGTTTCTTTGTTATATTTACCTATACTTTAAAATTATGATTTTTTTTTTTTTTTTTTTTTGCATTTTTATGTGTGAAACAAGTTATTATTTATGTTTTTTTTTATTATATACATTGTATTGGTGATTTTATTTAAGTTTTCATTTTCAATTTTAATATTAATAGGCAAAATATATATAAGTATATACAATATATTTGTTTATTTTATTTTTATATCCTTTTTTTAATATATTTACATTGTATTGGTAATTTTTATTTTTAGTTTAAATTTTTTATTCATTTATTTGTTTCTTTGTTTTATTTACCTGCATTTTATAATTATTAATTATTTTATTTATGTTTACATTTGAAGTGATTTTATTATTATTATTATTATTATTTATTAAAATAAAAATACAACAAATTAGTGCATTTAATTTAGTGTCACATTTAACTACATTTTAGAATGATAAATTGTTGAACATTTTAAATTTTTTCTATTTGAAGATGTTTCTTCATAATATGAGTGCTTTAAAGATAGTGTTGATGATGAATAAAAAAAAGATGAAGATGATGATGATTATTATTATTAGCTTTAAAAAGGCAATATATTATGTTGTAAATCAAAATTGTAATGCAAAATAAGAAATGTTTAATTAGAATAATTTTATACTTTTATTTTGGTAAATAAATTATATACTGTACTTAGATACTCATATACTGATTTAATTCGCAAGCTTTGTTTTGATAATTTCACTGAACTATATTGCTATTACTGTTTTATTTTGAATATGCAGTCCTAATTTAACTTTTACTGTCGGAATTTAATAACTATTAGCTTTTCATCAATTCACAAACCCCCTACAGTTCCCTTGCAAACCCCTTTGCAAAGCCCTGCCCTAAACTGAAGAAATAAAACTATATATACTAATTTTGTTTTTTTCTGTTTCAGCTGCCAGCGGTGGATCATCTTACATCTGTCAGATGGCAAAGACCATGCTTAGAAATCCCTCCGGTCAAGTTATATTGGCCGCTTGGATCGCTGCTCTCGCCGGATTGGCTGCTTGGTACCTCATGTGACCTCCTGTGACCCGATGAGAGGAGAAAAGGGTCAAATAATAGATGAGAACAAACGGTTTGTTCTGCTTTAAAGTCGTGAGGCATTCCAACGCATTTCCCTCTTAGTGCATCCCATTTGCCCCCTCATTCTTGGGTAAATGTGATTAATTCTTAATGTATGAACATAGACTGTTTAAACGCAGGACAGCACCTGTCAGTATTGATGATCTTAAAGGAATAGTTCACCCAAAAATGAAACTTAGCTGAAGCTTACTCAACCTTAGGCCATTAAAAATGTAGATGAGTTTGTTTCTTCATCCGATTTGGTCACTTGCTCACCAATGCGTCCTTTGCAGTGAATGGGTGCCGTCAGATTGAGAGTCCAAACAGCTGAGAAAAATATCACGATAATTCACAAGTAATCCACACTACTCTCTCAATTAATACCTTATTGTGATGCTTTCATCAGCTGTTTGGACTCTCATTCTGATGGCACCCATTCACTATAAAGCATCCATTAGTGAGCAGGTGCTACATTTCTCCAAATCTATTCCAGTAAACAAACTCATCTACATCTTGGATGGTCTGTGGGTGATAATTTTCACCAATGTTTTATTTTTGGATGAACTGTTCCTTTGGAGATGACTTAGAGCTGCAGAAATTTGCATAATGTTATTTTTATAGTTTTAACACAATATCGAGTCAATTTATGGGCCGAAACATACTCTACGCAAGTACCTGAACGCAACAGCTTATGACTACGCAAACTTGATTTCACACGTCATAGCAATCGTGTTGCATTCTCATTCGTCACCATAGGGGGCGCTATTAGTGCAACTTGATGACTTGATTCCTCAGTCAGGTTCTTATTGGTTTAATGACAGATGTGTAAAGGAAACACTTGAGGTTTGGTATTGCAACAGTACAGCACTTGCGAAACATTCGCATACTTGTGGAGAGTATGTTCGTACAGAAAAGTACATGATGGCCCATTTGTCAGTCATGCTTTTAAATAAGATGTACTATGCATACATGCAGCATTTACAAAGAAAAGCAGTACTTCTGCAGGCCAGACTACTGAGACGCCATGTCAGGAAATGACTGGCGCAACGGTTGAAGAAAAGCCTTTTTGAGGAAGTTTAGAATGTAAAAGATGGAAGAATTGCACCTTAAGGTCATTTTTGTCTCATTATTACACATATGTTACAGGTTATTCTAAACAGATGGTCAAAGCACAAGATTTTTGAGGTTTGGTTTCACTGATGAAAGATTTCTGAGCCAGAATTAACTAGTTTTTACTAGTGGTTGATCTGAAATTAGTTTTCAGTGGCCAGTGATATCTATATACACTTCCAGTCAAAAGTTTTTGAACAGTAAGATTTTTAATGTTTTTTTAAAGAAGTGTTTTGCTCACCAAGCCTGCAATAATTTGATCTGAAATACAGCGAAAGCAGTAATATTTTGAAATATTTTTACTATTTAAAATAAGTGCTTTAAATTTGAATATATTGTAAAATGTAATTTATTCCTGTGATTAAAGCTACATTTTCAGCATCATTACTCTATTCACATGATCCTTCAGAAATCATTCTAATATTCTGATTTGCAGTTCAAGAAACATTTATTATCTTTTTTTATTAATTATCATCAATATTTAAAACAGTTGAGTACATTTTATCAGGATTCTTTGATGAATAGAAAGATGCAAAGATCAGCATTTATTATTCAGAAACCTGAAAAAATTCTACTTGTCTTTTTTTTTAACATAATAATAATAAAAATAAATGTTTTTTGAGCAGCAAATCAGAATGTTAGAATGATTTCTGAAGGATCATGTGACTGAAGTAATGCTAAAAATTCAGCTTTAAAGTCACAGGGATAAACTGTATTTTAAAATATATTATAATAGAAAGCAGTTATTTTAAATAGTAAAAATATTTAAACATTTTACTGTTTTTGCTGTATTTTGGATGAAATAAATGCAGGCTTGGTGAGCAGAAGAGTCTTTAAAAAACATTAAAAATCTTACAGTTCAAAAACTTTTGACTGGTAGTGTATCTGTATCTCTATCTATATAATTACATTATTATTTGAATGCAATTAAAAAAAGAACAATGCTGAATTAGCATACTGTATTTGTACAAGGTAATGATTTAATGATAACAATGTTATTAACATTTATGGATGCAATAATTTCATTAAAAGTAGACTTATTAATGGCTTTGTTCCAATTGATGTTACATATTAACAAACTAGCATGTGCAATGTTCACCAAGGCACTGTGACATGATGATTCATTTGAAAAGGATTGTTGGGGTTTGTGTATCCGTCCTCATTTACTGATGGACTAACAGTGTTTTTCTCAGAAATGCATATATGATTTAGTTTTATATAAGAACTAACACAATCACATCATTATACTGATGAAAACTGTTCTTGAAGAGCGTTTGTGTTTCACCAAATCCTGAGGGACCGAACGTGCACAGCTTTGAACAGGACTTCGACTTTTTGAACCAAAGGAAATGTTACTTTGCATTACTAATCAGATTAATAAATGGACCGCCATGTATGTTTTTAGCATAATTGGTTATGTTTGGGTTTTATGCACATTTTGTGTTTTGAGTACTGACAGCTTTTAGGCTTTTTAAAGCACATTAAGAGGAATAGTGTTAATATACAGTACAGTGTTTTTATTTAGACATTGTGTAGTTAATGATTATAAATTTAATACTGTAATAATAATACTGTATTAATTTTCAGGTTAAGAAAAGGTTTTTGGGAGGTTTCTTTTGATTTATTTTTTTTAGTTGTATGTTTATTTTCTCTCCAGCTCTATGTTCACTATCATGAGTAATAAATTCACAACTGTGCTGCATTTGCTGTTTGTTTCTGTTTTTTTTTAAAAATCATTTTAAAGTACATATGGAATCTTTTATGTTTAATTAAAACTTTTTATTTAATTAAAAAAGTTAATGATGCAGATTTAATACACAGTCAAACCAAAATTTTTTCAGACACCAGATATAATTTTTGATATTTTTTTAGTAGTGGGTGCAGGACACTATAGTTCACTTATGTAAGTGAGGAATAGCAAAATAAAGAAAACTGTGACATATTATACCCACAAATTCTTCATACAGTGAACTACCAGTAAAACTAATAAAAATTTGGGACCAAAAATTAGTCAGACACTTTGACCTGACCATGTTTTGCTTAAGTGTTTTTTCTTTAATTGCTAATGTTAAGCATTGCTTGGTAATTGGTCAACAAAGTTGATAGTTGTGTAAATATTGTCATACTAACAGTTGTCTGAATTTTTGGTTGATTGTAATCCATTACATACTGTACCTTTCTATCAAAGTTATCTGACATTATCAAGATTAATTTGTTATGACACAGTTCAACTCTTGAGTTCTTGTCATATTTTATTACCATTTTCTAAACTAGCGAATAATCTGTGATAATGTGAGAAATGTTGAAAGTGTCTTAGTAAATTTTGGTTTGACTGTAAGTTAAGCACTGTATACATTACATATTCGTTATGTTGTCAGTTTCCAGAGAAAGTAAATATACATACAGTCTGAGGCACCTTAAGATTTAGAAATTAAAACGTGCATCTTGTATTTTTTTGCTAAAGCATGAGTTAATATTTCCACACAAAATCCATGGTAAAAGTATTTTAAGTACTGTATCACAGATATTATAATAAAAAAGCCTAAATGTTAGCCTACCTCTCGCGCTTTTTTTTTCTCCCATGGAAACCGCGCGCGCTTTTCAAATTAAAGGTTCTCAACGGTCATTTTTAAATAGTTTACGTTGTTCGTACCAGCTGTTACTTAATGGTCGTGAAAGGAACTACAACTTTGGACAAATAAGGTTAGTAAGTGATTTTATGAACTAGCCTCATATTAAATGCATAAATTTAAGTATTTTTGGCTTTACTTTTAAGACAGATATATTTAATATTTACCAGTTCGGCGTCTTGCCACATATGCTTCTATTAGTGGTGTAAACAAGGTTTTTGTGTTATTTCTTACAAACCGAAGAATGAATTAAAATTATTTTTTATGCCAATTGACAATGTACAACCCAGGAAATGTCTGCTTTGGCTGACCAAAAGCCAACTAAACTTGTTACCACCTTTATATATCCACCTTATTTTTCTGTAAGATCGGGCGCGGACATTTGCAAATTTTATGTGTCTGGCTTCCGGTCTCATCGCGTCCCGCTATTTTTAGCTGTACAAAACAGCATTTTGCTGCTTGATATTGCAAATTGGTGTGTCTTACCATATTATTTTAATGTATTATCTTACAAACACTGGTTTGTAGTGCAAACAGTTTTACCGTTTACTGCACATTGTTATTCTTCTCCTTATTTGTGGCTAATGAATCAGAAGTCTCACCCATAGGCTTACTTCCACGTGGATAGTTTTGTTATAATAAAGCATTTAAAATATAAATTCAACAAAGTGGTGCCCAAAGTAATACTGACAATTTTCTTCTATAGCTGCCAAACAAAGTGATTTATAATAATATTGTTAGTCATTTTAAATGTAAAAACTGCTATTAAGTTTAAACGTGTTATTTGGTTAACCTTACATTAGTTGTAAAATAATATGTGACCCTGGACCACAAAACCAGTCTTAAGCAGCACAGGTATATTTGTAGCAATAGCCAACATTACATTGTATGGGTCAAAATTAGAAATTTTTCTTTTATGCCCAAAATCATTAGGATATTAAGTAAAGATCATGTTTCATTAAGATATTTGATAAATTGCCTACCATGAATATCAAATCTTAATTTTAGATCAGTAATATGCATTGCTAAGAACTTTATTTGGACAACTTTAAAGGTGATTTTCTCAATATTTAATTTTTTGCACCCTCAGATTCCAGATTTTCAAATAGTTGTATCTCAGCCAAATATTGTCCTATCTTAACAAACCATACATCAATGGAAAGCTTATTTATTTAGTTTATTTTTATTATAAGCTTATTTATAAATCTCAGTTTAAAAAAATACCTCTCTGATTAGTTCTTGTGGTCCAGGGTCACATATTTTAAAAGACAATGTATGTATTTTTTGTTTTTCGGTAGCTTGCATTTTTCATATAGTTCGAATTTAAATTTTAAATGTTGCAGTGTTGTTTTTGGAAGTAAAAACACTTTCTTTTCTGTGATTAATGCCATCAGACGGTTAAAATACACAAAGCATATGTTATACATTCAACATATTCAACAACAAAAACATCATGTACAGTTGTCACACAGAGATTTTATTCATTATTGCATATTTATGTCTACAACAACACATTAAAATGATTTTAATATTAACAGCTGTCTATGTACACTGCTAATCAAGCAGAAGGATGTAACGTTCAGTGAGGTGTCAACAAAAAGATCATCAACATTGGACTTCATTATTCTGAAATGATATTGTTACTGAAGTAAATATTTCCCATCTGTTCGCGAATCGCTTCATAAGATCAGAAAAGGAAAGACTTGACTACGTAAATCTTTGACGTAAAAATTACAGACCAAAGTCGAGATCTATAGCTCATGTTGGTGCTATGGCTGATATCACAATGTTTCGGGTGAGTCGGGTACATGTGCGTAAATCATATTCCTCTGGGATCCGGAGGGATCTTCTCTTAGAAGTCAATGCTGCATCCACAGATCTTCACGGTTTGTCGTTTCGGAGGAGCGTTCATGATGAACTCCATGCTGTGCGTGTCTATAGCAGAAGACTCGCTTCCTTCTCTTGAATGTCCATTAGGTTTACAGCAACTCTGAGTCTCCACTAGTAACAGAGTCCTAGTTTCCCGTGGATCTTTTACCTGAAAAGACAAACAAACAAGATTGAATCTGAGGAGCCAATACATCTTAGAAATGCCACAGACCCTAATATGTGATAATCCGTTCATAGTTCAGAGCTGATTACATACCATTAATGCACTTATTACTGTTCATTTTATCTAAAAATGTAAAGAATATATACTTTTTGGGAGCTACTGGACTCGCAAACAGCCACAAAACAGATATTGAACCTTGCTAATTGTGCTTTTCCAAGGTTTTTCCAATCCACAGAATTAATAAAATGGATTTCAGGGGGTTTTATCTTGAAACAAATCATCCTACCTGGTTTGTGGCTGTCAGGAGGAGCTAAACATTTTCTTTAATTTGGAGAAAAAGCCTTCGTCTTTCTGTTCATGCCCTGTGTCGGTCTGATTACTGCCCCCTCCTGGACATACACAGGTACTGGTTTTAACATTAGCACCTCAGATTTCTACCGCAGATGTGGCTAAACTACCGCTCTGCTCTAGTGATGACCGTACCTGCAGTGGTGCTGGTCACTCCATTGACGGTTCCCTCCACATCGGCCTCGTCCTCCGCGTAACTCATCAAAAGGGCTCGTTGTCGGTCTGTCAACATCCTGGACAGAAGACAAATGAATGGATGGATCAATCGTTTTCACAGCAGCACAAGTCCTTGTATCATATTTAAGAAGACTTACTTTGGGATTTTGATCTTGACGTGGACATAGTGGTCACCGTAACCGTAGCCGCTGACTCGTGGAATACCTTTACCAGAGAGCCGGATCCTCTGGTCGGCCTGGATTCCAGCTGGGATCTACAAGAACATTCACTGAATGAGTAACTATGTTTACATGCACATTAAGATCCAGGTTAAAGGAAATAGTTCATCTTAAAATTAAAATATGATGAAAATGTACTCACCCTCAGGCCATCCAAGATGTAGATGAGTTTATGTATGTAAACAGATTTGGGGAAATTGAGCATTGCATCACTTGCTCTGCAGTAAATGGGTGCCGTCAGAATGAAAGTTAGCTTATAAAAACAACACAATAGTCCACAAGTTCTCCACACCACTCTAGTCCATTAATTAACATCTTGTGAAGTGAAAAGCGGCATGTTTGTAAGAAACAAGTACTTTAAGACATTTGCTTTGGCCAAAATACAAGTCCATATTTCATAACACTTCCTCCAGTGAAAAAAGTCCATCTCGTGTTATCCTCTCGTATCAAAATCCACCAACATATTTATTTTGGACTGTTTTCTCTTGTATACAGTGCTTGATCTGTGCATATTTCTCTACTGATTCAGACAAGACAACTTTTTCACCAGGGAAAGCAATATTATAGATAAAGGACTTTTAGCCAAAAGCAATGGTTTGATGTTAAAAACATCTTAATAATTGATTTGTTTCTTACAAACACACAGCTTTACACTTCACAAGACATTAACTGATGGACTGGAGTGGTGTGGATTTCTTGTGGATTATTGTGATGTTTTTATCAGATGTTTGGACTCTCATTCTGACGGCACCCATTCACTGCAGAGGATCCGCTGATGAGCAAATGATGTAATGCTACATATGCAAATATGATGAAGAAACAAATTCATCTACATCTTGGATGGCCTTTGGGTGAGTACATTTTCAACATTTAATTTTTTGACAAACTATTTCTGTAATATGGTCAAATTAACGTCATTAAAATGTCCCACCGAGAGATTGACGGTCTCGTAGAGTCCTTGTGCTCTGACCGTGCCACCCAGTATGGCCTGAGCCACAGAGATCATGACATCAGAGTGGATGTCAGCACCGTCTCTCCTGAAGATCGGACTCTTCTGGACCTAAAAGCAACAACACAGACAATTAGCATCAAATATACAAGCAAACAGCACAGAAAATGTGATATATGTGACCCTGGTCCACAAAAGTCATAAGTCATACGTTTTTTTTTAATTGAGATGAATAAATAAGCTTTCCATTGGTGTATGGTTTATTACAATAGGACAGTATTTGGCCGAGATACAACTATTTGAAAATCTGGAATCTGAGGGTGCAACAAACAAACAAACAAACAAAAAAAAAAAAATTCTAAATATTGAGAAAATCACCTTTAAAGTTGTCCAAATTAAGTTCTTGGCAATTACTAATCAAAAATTAAGTTTTGATACATTTCCGATAGGAAATTTACTAAATATCTTCATGGAACATGATCTTTACTTGATATCCTAATGATTTATTGCATTAAAGAAAAATCTATCATTTTGATTCATACAATGTGTTATTGGCTTTTGCTACAAATACCCCTGTGCTACTTAAGACTGGTTTTGTGCTCCAGGGTCACATATATATAATTTTCAGGATGGACTTTTGGACACGACTGTACCAAAATACACTCTTATGTACTACAGGTAGAAGGCTTGATTCTGCTATCTTAAATGTAACCATGTGACACATGCTTTTAAAACCCAAAACAGTGCTGATGTACTCACTCTGAACGTAATGAAGATCTCTTTCTTCCCCACAGGCATTCGGACCGTCTGCCCATCCTCGATTCCTAAACACCGTAAACAAAACCTCAAAACTCCATCCATTCACTGAAACCAGTCTCTCTTTACTACAGACAACCAGCTAACTCACCAGCAGGAACAGGCACCATGACGGTCCTCCTCTGTTTGGTCTGTCCCGTTCCTCGACATGCCGTACAGGGCGATGTGATGACGGAGCCCCTCCCGCCACAGCGCCGGCAGGTGGACCTCATCACGAAAGGCCCTGTGTTCACTGTCTCCTACAGGTACAAACAACAGATGTTGAGTTATTGAAGAGCAAATAAAATGAACTGATGCGCTCAAGGGCGTCACTTACCATGCCGGTCCCGTTGCAGTTGCCGCAGTGCTGGACTTTAGATCCAGGCTCATGCCCTTTGCCGCCACAGCGCTGACACATGTCCTCAATGTTAACCGTGATCTCTTTATTTACTCCTTTGGCAGCCTGAGCGAACGTGAGCTCCATCACATACTGTTAGCAAACACAACAGAGAGTTTAATGATCGTCTAGGACTAGTGATTTTTATGATATGAAAAATGCATGCGGAATCACAGAATCTAGGCATACAAATGTGAGTTGAAAATGTAAATGTAACTTATTTCTTAAGGACAATCAGCTAAAATAAAAATTCAAATTTACGAATTATTATGAAATGCTATTAATATATTGTACATTAATTAATAATATATTACTGTTACCTATGTCTACTTCTCAAAGAAATATTCATAAAAATTGTTTTTTATTATATGTATTATATTTTCACACATTTTATCATAAATTACTGCTTATATTTAAATTTAACTGCATTTTAAAGGACTAATTCATTTGTAAAGTTTTAAAAAAATAAATAAAGTAAATCACAGATTTTTTATTTTTGGGGGGTTGGTGAAAATAAAAAAAAAGAATGAATGAATGAATGAATGAATGAATGAATGGAATTTGTAAAAAAATAAATAAAGCAGAAAATACATTTTGGAAAATCTAAAATTAAATTTGTAAACAACAAACAAAAAAACCCCTGAATTTTGGAAAAAAAAAAGTGATACTGGGGAAAATTTTAATTTAATCTGGGGGAAAAACAAAACAAAACTAAACAACAACAACAAAAAAAAAATTGGTAAAAAAAAAAAATAAAACAAAAAAAACCGCACAATTGGGGAGAAAAAAATACACTAAATTTGTGAGAAAAGGCGAAATCTGAGAAAAAAATTAAATTAAATTTGAGGGAAAAAAACTAAATTAGAGGAAAAAAATAAAGTGACATTGGCATAAAAATAAATTAAATATTGGAGGGAAAAAAGCAAAAACAAACAAACAAAAAATGAATTTGGGGGAAAAAACTAGAAATTGTAGGGGGGGGGGGTTATCACTACATTTTTTGGTAGAATAAAACAAGCTGAATTTAGGAAAAATAAAGTGCTACTGGCGGAAAATTAAAGTTAATTACATTTGGGGGAAAAAAGCAAAACAAAATTTTAACAAAAAAATTAATTTGCAAAAATGATAACAACGAGAAATTGGGGAAATAAACTAAATTTGAAGGAAAAAAAAGACTGAATTTGGGAGAAAATAAAGCAATATTGGGGGGAATTTAAATAAAATTTGGGTGGAAAAGCAAAACAAAAAACAAACAAACAAAAATTAATTTTGGAAAAAATAAAGCAAAATTTGGGGGGAAAAAAATTAAACTGAATGTGGAAAATAAAAAATAAAAATGAAATTTGGGAAAGATAAAGCTGATTTCATAGGGCCCTGATTTACAAATGTATACTGAACACAAAAATATCAACACCATGCTCAAATCATATTGGCTTCCTTCACAGTTCAATCAAAATCCACTAGAACTCTCCAGAAGAGACCATATCTGACCTCTTGTGGCTGATCGAAGATGGCGTTGAAATCCCCAAATCCTCGAGCTCCAGAAAACTCGCCAAAGATCTTGCGGAAAAGCTCCTCTGGATCGATGCTGCTCCCTCTGCCCCAGTACTGCTGATGTCCCGCGCCGGCCTGACCCGCGTCAAACCCGGCGGAGCCGTACGTGTCATACTGTTTCCTCTTCACCTCGTCACTGAGCACCTGAGGACAAAACAGTGTAATGCAAACTCATTATTCCTGCCAGACACACACTCATACCAACAACAAGCTTTAACAGAGGAAACGCTTCAGACCTCATAGGCCTCAGCCAACTGTGCAAACTTCTCCTTCGCTTGAGGGTCTTCTTTGTTAGTGTCTGGATGATACTTCTTTGCCATCTGAACAGGGGGGAAAACAGAAACAAAAATGTAAAATGCCAAAAATTAGACTGGAACTAGTCATTACACTTTTTACTCCAGCAAACAACTCCAGCTGTTAATTATGTAAAACTTTAGTTTAAATGCTGATTAAAAATAATAATAGTAGTAATAATAATAATAATAATAATAAAAGCCAAAATGTAGATTGGTAATACCAGCAAACAAATAAAGTTATTTCAAAAATTAAAAAAAATTAGATAATATTTCAAACAATAATAGATTAATAACTACCATAAAATATGAGTATAATGTAATTTATATGAATATATTATACAGAATTTTTTTTTCTATTTAATGTTTTATTTTTAAGTAAATTAAACACCACTGCTAGTTTTTATGCAACTACACTCACCTTTGACTCAAAACGTAGTTGCTAAATAAAATACAGCTATTGTGACAACTAGCCCTGGTCTATTTACAAGAAGAAATCAAACACACACTAGTCAGGAGTCTTGTCTTACCTGGTAATAAGCTTTCTTAATCTCCTTCTGTGTGGCTGTGCGTGGAACTCCTAAGATCTGGTAGAAATCCTGTTTTCTAGCAGGAGAGCTGGTGTGGAAGGACATCTTACAGATGACGTGAGGAGAAGGGCTCACCGCTGTAACATACAATACTATTGTTACAACTATGAACAACATATTTACTATGGGTTATACTTATGGGTTTATTACAGTAATATAAAGTGCAGCAACTACAGCGCAAATATGACAGAACCCTTAAAACTCCTTATAAAACTGATATACAGTAGTCAGCATTTGAAGTGGATCAAAAATGTTCCACAAAGTTTTCCTAAGACAAGAAGGGATATTGTTTTGGTTTTAGGACAACTTTGATGAAAGGTTTTGATCCACTTCAAATGTTGACTACTGTACTGCACTTTTGAGGAATTTATTAATGTTTCCCAACATTAAACAACCCACAAATTGTTTAAAAAAAAAAACAAAAAAAAAACAACAAGAACAAAAAAAAAAAAACAATATACAATATAAAAGTGCACTCAGAATTTGCTTTAGAAAAATGTTTCGAAATTTAACTGTTGAAGTCTGTCCCAATGAATGAATGAATTAATTAATTCATATTAATTTATTAATTAATCAAAAATATATGGGTTGTTTTCAAAGAATTAACCATGGCAAATTAACATTATTATTTTAATAATTCTTCTTCTAAAACATTAAAGTATTTGCTTATTTATTATAAAATAATTAAATTGCTTATATGAAATATAGCGATTACATTACATTTTAATATAATATATTTAAAAATAAAGTAAACAGCATATATAGTGGAGAATTATATTAGCAAAACAATTTTGGTAAAAAGTCGAGCTGACCAACTTACATATATTTGAAAATGTAATTTTATTTGTGACCCTGGATCACAAAACCAGTCGTAAGCGTCAATTTTTCAAAATTGAGATTTACATATGGTGTTAGAATCGTTGCATAATTCCAAATAAATACATTATGATCCACAATAAATGTAAAGCGACTGACAAAAACAAAGCATATTCACAAAATAAATAGAATGAAATCCACAAATAAATCTTAGAGTTCCACAAACATGAATTATATTCACAAGTAAAAAAAAAATAGAATTGCAAATAAAAAACATACTCACAAATATTTTTTTTATTTTACAAACACAACTTTGCCCGGCATTTATATGTGAATCGCGTACTGTGCATTTGTGGATCGCAGCGCATATTTGTGGATTTTGATTTGTAACATTTTGTGGATTTTGAAACATTTCAGCGTCAAGACGCACACTGATCCACAAATGCATGGACTCCACCCACCTTCTACTTAAGCCAATCAGATACCGGCCACGTGGGGCTGACCAATCGTTGCATGTTCTCGCTCCAACCAATCACGTTTTGCCTTACAATCAGTGCGGGACCAGCCGTAATTCAGGACAATTAACCAGTCTCTTCAAAATGGACGACTAGGACAGTGGTGCTCATCACAGCATTATTGTAATAATATCTAAAATAAAACAAGTACTGTTATGTGTAATGTAATCAGTGTTTCATGCGTGTTTTGACCGTGAGTGTGTTTAGCAAACTGGTATTCTACGGTGACCGGGAGGGGGGGTCTTCGGTTCACTTAGTTTTGTTGTGGCCACGACATATAAACTCGTCAGAACGTGATAATATAACACAGCCACGAGATATTAATTTGTGGGAACGTCATATTATGTCGTGGCCACAAGATCGTTTTGTCGAGGTAAAAGGATGTCGTGGCCTCGAGATGCTATGTTGAGGGAACGACATCCATTTTTCGTGGCCACGTCTTATTATGATGAGGGAACGGCATATTTTTCTCATGCATAAACAAACCTTCGTGACCATAGCAACCTGGGATTATCAGAGTTGTTTAAAACATTTTTACTAACATGAAACATTTAATTTAATATTTGTATATTCTTCTTCTTCTTCTTCTTCTTCTTCTTCTTATTATTATTATTAATAATAACGTTATGTAAGATCGAAATGAAGGGAAAATATAATAATAGGCTAATAATAATGATGTTGATAAAGATGATGGTGATAATAATGGCCTAATAATAATATACGAATATTTTGAAGACGATTGAAGGATGGGTAAAAATGTTTTCTTGTATGCCTATGTTATTTAGACTCCTTTGGTAACGTTTATTCATTATAAACTTAATATGAATGCTGTTTACATTGCGTGCAATATAATAATTTATATTATAAAACAATAAAAGAAATTATGTTTGTTTATGCAATAAACTCGTGGCCACAAATATGTCGTTCCCTCAACGTAAGTCGTGGCATAAGTATGTCGTTACCTCGACAAAACGTTCTCGTGGCCACGATGTAATATCACGTTCCCACAAATTAATATCTCGTGGCTGTGTTATATTATCACGTTCTGACGAGTTTATATGTCGTGGCCACAACAAAACTAAGTGAACCGAAGACCCCCCCTCCCGGTCACCGTAGAATACCAGTTTGCTAAACACACTCACGGTCAAAACACGCATTGACTCAGTGATACATGAAACACTGATTACATTACACATAACATTACTTGTTTTATTTTAGATATTAGTACAATAATGCTGTGATGAGCACCACTGTCCTAGTCGTCCATTTTGAAGAGACTGGTTAATTGTGCTGAATTACTGCTGGTCCCGCACTGATTGTAAGGCAAAACGTGATTGGTTGGAGCGAGAACATGCAACGATTGGTCAGCCCCACGTGGCCGGTATCTGATTGGCTTAAGTAGAAGGTGGGTGGAGTCCATGCATTTGTGGATCAGTGTGCGTCTTGACGCTTGAAATGTTTCAAAATCCACAAATACGCGCAGCGATTTACAAATGCACAGAGAGCAATCCACAAATATGCGCTGCGATCCACAAATGCACAGTACGCGATTCACATATAAATGCCGGGCAAAGTTGTGTTTGTAAAATAAAAAAAATATTTGTGAGTATGTTTTTTATTTGCAATTCTAATTTTTTTACTTGTGAATATAATTCTTGTTTGTGGAACTCTATGATTTATTTGTGGATTTCATTCTATTTATTTTGTGAATATGCTTTGTTTTTGTCAATCGCTTTACATTTATTTGTGGATCGTAATGTATTTATTTGGAATTATGCAACGATTCTAACACCATATTTACACATCACCTGAAAGCTGAATAAATAAGCTTTCCATTGATGTATGGTTTGTTAGAATATGACAATATTTGGTCGAGATGCAACTATTTGAAAACCTGGAATCTGAGGGTGCAAACAAATCAAAATATTGAGAAAATTGCCTTTAAAGTTGTCTAAATAAAGTTCTTAACAATGTATATTACTAATCAAAAATTAAGTTTTGATATATTTACAGTAGGAATTTTACAAAAAATCTTAATGGACCATCTTTACTTAATTTCCTAATGATTTTTGCCATAAAAGAAAAGTCAACAATTTTGACCCATACAATGTATTTTTGGCTATTTCTACAAATATACTCCAGCGACTTAAGACTGGTTTTGTGGTCCAGGGTCACATTTGTCCTTAATTTTGCTTAATTAAAGTATTCTGAATAATAATAATAATTATTAAATCATTAATTTATTATAAAATAATAAAATACTAATACTAAAAATAGCAATTACATATATATATACATATATATATATATATATATATATATAGCTAACAAACTTAAATGAGTTGAAATCAATAAATTTCTGCTGCAACAAGGTCAGAGAAGTTTCTGGAAATTCAGCCAAAACCAGATCTGTGATTTCTCAGCAGATCTAAACTCATTCTTACACAGCACTGATTAGGTAGCTCTTGATCAAAGTGATCACGTGTGCTTGTATTGATTATAGAGTTGAATGCAATAACTATGTTTTGCTTTCTGGCCTACGCATGGATGGCATTTGACGGTGACATCACCATGTCATCTGGCATATAAAGCTGAATGCATATCGATTATAACAGACCTGATTTATTAACACAGGTTTTTAATCAGAGTCAGTAGTGTGTATGTAGTTTGATGCTCAGGCCTTTATTTCTCACCTGTCATGCCTTTCAATGTCACCGCAGTCCCGGCTCCTCCAGCGCTCCCGCTGCGCGTCGTCCACATCTGCCGGCCCGACAGCGTCGAGAGGCTCCTGTAGGCTCCATCCGCGCTGGAGATGAGAGGTGAGCAGGCCCGTCTGTGGCTGGAGGACACGATTACTGTGATCCAGCGTGCGGAGCTGCGAGCCGCGGAACACGCCATCTTTGCCACTCACCGACACGAGAGCGACAGCGCATGTGCGAAAGGCAGACGCCTGCGCAGTGAGTGAGATTCTTGAAAAGCTTAGCCATTCCTTATGAACGCGTGTGTGGCTGCTGAAGTGAAGTGGACGGGCTAGTGAAGTTGAAGTTGAGGAATGTATCCTAACATTAAACACACAATATAGTTAAATACGCTATACAATGCAAAGCCAGCATAATTAAAATGTGCTACGCAAGCATGTTCAAGAAATTTGAGTAATTCAGATTTTAATAACTTTCAGTTGGACTAATTAACGAAAAGAAAAATGAACAAGAAAAGACTTATTTGCTGTCTCCGCAGACATTATTTCACACATTATGTCTACCATTTTAGACTCATTGGAGATATTTCTCCAAAAAAAGGTTATTGTCTCAACTGAAAAACGTAAATAAAATAATAATAATAATAATAATAATAATAGGCCTAACAGTAATATTAATAATAGGTATAATAATAATAATAATTTAAAAAATGTATGAAAATAATAATGTAAATAATACAATTATTATTTAGAAAAAAATTGTATTTATTAGTTACTTGAAATTAAATAAATTTGAACTGTAATAAAATAAAATAAAATATATGTTTAAAAAAAATGAATATTATTTTATTTCGTCTAGTAGCCAAAAGGAAAAGAAAGGTTATTGTCTCATCTGAATAAATAAATAAATAAATAAATTCACCCATATTATTATTCGTTACTTGAAATAAAATAATAAATTTGAACTGTAATAAAATAAAATATACATAAAAAAAGACATTTATTTTATTTTAGCTAGTTGCCAAAAAGAAAGGTTATTTTCTCAACTGAAAATAAATAAATAAATAAATAAATAAATAAAAATAGGCCTAATAATAATAATAATTGTAAAAATGTAGGGGAAAAAAATTGCAAATAATAAATTTACCAATAAATGTTATATCTATTCGTTGCTTCAAATGAAATAAACTTGAACTGTAATAAAATAAAATATGTATATAGAAACATTTTACTTATTTTATTTCGGCTAGTTGCCAAGGCAATATTTCTCATTTTCATTTTACTTAATTGAATGACATAAATTAAAAGAAATAAAATAAAATAAATAAAATAAAAACTATGTATGCATTTATTTAACAAAACAAAACACAAAACTAAATCAATAAAACGAACTAAAATGAAAATATAAAAATAAAACAAATTCAAAATATGAATAAAGCTACAATAATATCTTATTCAGATTAAAATAATGCTGATTCAAAGTTTATTTATTATTGTTATGTTATATTATATTATATTATATTATATATTTAGAAATAAGCATTTATTTTTCGAAAAATGTATTTATTATATTTATTAATGTTTAGGACTGCACTGTAAAAAAGACTTTAATTTTTGCGTAAAAACTATTTTTGACCAAACTACCATAGTTAGCCTACTATAGTATAAATATTGTTAATAATGTTTATATTTTTTTAAAAAACAAATGTAGTATGGTATTTCTATCAAAGAGGGTAAAAAACATACTGAACATATACATATGTATATTTTTTCTCTGTAGCCTAACTGTATTATAACTGTTGGCGGAAACTACGGATACCGATCGAGTCCCGACCGCGTTTTTGTTTCTCGGACATACCATAAGTCGGCGTGATTTGCTGAAGCGCCTGTGCTGTGAGTTTATGACTTGTAAATCTGCGCTCGAGCGTCCGACTCTGCGTCACATAAACGCACTCATTCAAACGCACAGGATC
This sequence comes from Labeo rohita, assembly GCF_022985175.1. Classification (NCBI taxonomy): domain Eukaryota; kingdom Metazoa; phylum Chordata; class Actinopteri; order Cypriniformes; family Cyprinidae; genus Labeo; species Labeo rohita. The sequence continues at coordinate 1,436,269 of NC_066871.1, forward strand.
ACAACACCGAGACACCCGGAAGGTTCAAACGCGCGACCAGCAGCTCAGCATGAATCGCTTCAAGACGTCCAAATATAAGAACACCACTCCCAAAATCCCCAAGAAAGATGTGAGTAGAGCCGCAGCGCGCGTCATATCCCGCTGGAAGGCGTGCGGTGTGTGATTGTGTGTCTTGTGTTTGGGGCTCCGAGCTGAAGCAGCGCTGCAGATACACTGAGGATGTCCAACTTCCTCCATCCTCAACTAAACAGATGTCAAGCTTCATGTACTTCAGTATGCACGGTCATAAACCGTTGGATGCATATGAATGTGTGTGATGTGATGCTGTCGTTACGTGATGAATTTGTTATGAGGATGCGTTGAATACAGTTGCATTGGGGTTGTTTGAACTTGAGACTGTTTCGCTTTGATCTGGTCTGTATTTTGCATGTTTGATTGGAAGATGGTAAACGAATGACATAAAAGCGTACAATAAATTCACATGACAAACAAGTAGGTCATTAAGAAAATGTGGGAGAAATGCTAAAAATTAAAGAAATTGAATGCACTTATGCACTTTGATAACTAGAGGCTAAAGACCTCAATATGAAATAATTTAATTAATAATTGCGTAAAACAAAAGTTAAATTTTCTGATTTATTTGTAAGTAATTAAAATAATGAAATTAAATCAATAAATATTGTAAAATCAATAAATACTGTAGTCAAATACATTTTGGATCATTTTAATAATTTTTTTTGCATAATAAAACATCACAAATGTCTCTTTTGACTTAATTTTTGAATTACACCTTATGAGCAACATTAAAAAAATACCTACTTCAACTTAAAAGATCATAATAAAACCTAAATATAAATAAATAAAATAAAATAAAACAAATTTTTAGTATACAATCAGATTCAGGAAATCAGAAGTTATTTCAACCTGAATTGTATTATACTAGCTTAAATAACCAAAAATTAAAACCAGAAAATTAGAGAAATTACTTCAACTTCAAAAAAAGATTATAGTAAAACCTTAAAAATAAAATACAATTAAATAAAATTAATTTAATGTTTCAGTATAAAATCAGATGGGCTGTACAAGTTATTTTAACCTAAATTATATTATAATAACTTACATAATAAAAAAAATATAGAAAATTAGTTTCTAAACCTTGTTTTCCAAGAACTTTTTAAAATATTTATTTTAGTTTGTTTTGGTAATTTTTATGTGTTTTTGTCATTTTAACGTTTTCAAAATATTTATATTTTAGCCCTAATTTTTATTATTTTACTTTAATTTTGTGCTTTTGACATTTTTATATAGTCTTTAGCCTTCTTATATAGTTTTTAGACTTCTTTAGCCTTAATTTGTATTTATTTTAGTTTAGGTTTAGTACTTTTGTGCTTTTGTCAGTTTTGTTTATAAAGAAATCATATTTAGCAACAATATATTTATTAATTTTACAAAAATGCAATATCCCATGACAAATTTTCAGCATTCCAAGACAAATAGTGCATTTTAATGATTAATTTGTTTAATTATGTATTGTTTTTATTGTTTGACAGTGCGTTAGAATATTTATCTTTTGGTTTATTTTATTATTAATTGCTTTAATTTTCTTATGTACTTTGTCACTTTTACTTTTTTAAAAATATATATTTAGCCTTAATTGGTATTATTTTAATTTTATTTTAGTTTTAATAATTTTGTGTATGCTTATTGTAATTTGTGTGTACTTTAATACATTTTTATACTTATTTAGCCTTAATTTATATTTATTTTAATTTATGTTTTAGTAATTTTATGCACTTGTGTCATTTTTGTCTTTTAAAATTTATTTTTAGCAATAATTTCTATTTATTTTTCCATGACAAATTTTCTGGATTCCAAGACAAATGGTGCATTTTAATAATTAATTTGTTTAATTTTTATTGTTTTACTTTCTTGACAAGTAGATTAGAGTATTTTTATTAGATAATTTAGATAATTATTCATTATTTTAATAATTTTAATAATGTCCTTCTGCACATTCGTTTGTTATCTTAGCTCTTTTTCACCAGGCCGCATAGTTTTTCAGTGATAAAACTATAACTTTGCATATTCAAATCAGATGGAGTGCTCTGCAGTGATACAGTACAATGAGATCGTGCCTCAGATCGTGTTTCTTGTCGTCATATGTGGTGTTGTTAAATAACAGCCTGAGGTTCACAGGCGTTAGGTGTGAATGCTTCACATACCTGAGCTTTACGTGATCATGTGTGTATGTGTTCATGTACACACATACAGCCACCCTAAAGATACTGAAGCATGTGTGTGAATGCATTAGTTATAGACCACATAACAATGTATTTATGTATATGATATATTATATATTTATCAGAGATTTAACACTAATTGTCATTGGTTTTGCTTCAGGAAGTGTCGACTTTGCACAGTGGCTAACTGATTATTTATTATAAGAATTGCAGTGTCTTTAAAGGGACAGTTCACCCAAAAATTAAAAGGCTGTCTTTTACTCATCCTCATTTTTTAATATAACTCAGATTGTTTTCTTCTTGAAGAAGAAAGTCATATACACCTAGGATAGCTTGAGGGTGAGTGATTCGTGGAGTAATTTTCATTTTGGGTGAGCTGTCCCTTTAAGACTGAATGTTTAAATGGATTGATGTTACAGTAATAGGTTGAAAGCGCCTGTGGCAGGGATTTGGATCTCAGTGAGCATTATTATAGCATATATTATTTCACTGTTGCTATTGGTCCAAGCTAAGGTCCTCATGTCTACCGGATGTCTTAATTCTGTCTTGGAGAAGCACATCGTGTGCACGTCACATGACAGGACTGTAACACACTGTTAAAGATTGACAGACGAGTTTCACAGCACAAATCTGGTGGCATTAAATGTCAGTTTGTGGTAAAATTGTGACAGAAGTTAAGCTGAGTGTCTGGATGTAAAACGCTGAGCAATGCTGTCGTAAGCGTAAGGTGAGATCAGGTCAGGATGGAGGGTTTTTAAAAAGAAAAAATTAAACACTTATTCAGCAAGGAAGCATTACAGGGATCAAAAATGAGAGTAAATACATTTGTAATGTTGAAAAAGATTTTGATTTTAAATAAATGCTGTTCTTTTTAACTTTCCATTAATCAAACAAACCTGAAAACTATATACAGTAACAATTTTCATAAAAATATGAGTGGCACAGCTGTTTTCAGCATTGATAATGATCATAAATGTGTCTTATCAGCAAAACAGAATTATTTCTGAAGGATCATGTGACACTGAAGACTGGAGTAATGATGCTGAAAATTCAGCTTTGATCACAGAAATAAATTACATTTTAAAATATATTAAAATAGAAAACGATTATTTTAAATTGTAATAATATTTCACAATATTACTACTTTTACTGCATTTTTATTCAAATAAATGCAGCTTCGGTGAGCAGAAGAGACTTGTTTAGCATTCATTTACTGATTTAGTAATATGCTTTTTGTTATTTTTATTAGTTTTTATATGTAGCTTTAATTGATATTTATCTAAATTGAGTAATTTTACTTTGCTTTATTTTTAGTGTTATATTTTAATAATTTTATTTTTAATAATTACTCATTTTATTTCTGCATTATGATTTTTTTAGTAAGAATTTAAAAGTAGTAATTTATTAATTTTACATTATGCTGTATTTTTTCATTATATTTTCATTATTTTAGTTTTATGTTTATGATTTATAAAAATATGATTTTAATTTTTAGTAGTTTTAGAATTAAACATTTATTGTTTGTCACGCTTTGTCTATTTTAATGGTTTTGTTTAAAAATAACATTGTGTTTTTTGTTTAGCAAAAAAAGTTCAAATTAGTTATTTGCTATTTTACTTTGCTTTATTTTTAGTGTTATATTTTAATAATTTTATTTTTAATAATTACTCATTTTATTTCTGCATTATGATTTTTTTAGTAAGAATTTAAAAGTAGTAATTTATTAAAATTTTACATTATGCTGTATTTTTTTGTTATATTTTCATTATTTTAGTTCTGTTTATGATTTATAAAAATATGATTTTAATTTTTAGTAAGTTTTAATTTACAAAATCACATAGTTTTCATTTAACATTTCATGATTCAGATTATTAGTAAGTTTATTTAAAAATACTAATTTTGTTGTTTTTATTTGTAAATATATTATATATATTTTAATTTTTAGTAAGTTTTCACTTTAAATTTGCTTGTTTTAATTTAACTTTTATGATTTTGCTTTTAGTAAATTTATTTTAATTATTTTAAGCTTTTATGTGTTTTATTTTTTTTATTTGTAGTTTTACAATTTAAAATATTTGTAGTTTTACAATTTAAAATGACCTAATTTAACAGTTTTGTAAGTTTTCATTTTTAGTATATTTTTATTTAAAATAAATATTTAAAAATTTAGTTATTATAATGTGACATTTTTAATTTTTTTTATTTTTAATTTTCTTTATGTTAAAAATGACTGATTTTAATTTTTCTTTTTATTTAATTTTCCTTTTTATTATTTTAATTTTCAGTACATTTTTAATAAATTAATTTTTAGTAGTTTTTACTTCAAAAATAATTTTTATTTAACATTTTATGATTTAGATATTTAGTAAGTTTATGTCAAAACATCAAAAAAAAAAAACTTGTTTCAAACTTTTTGACTCCAGTTGGAATTTATATTTGCTCTGTGTGCTTTGTTAGAAGTGGTTTTGGATGGTTTGGGTCTGGATTTCAGGTTTAAGGTTTCAAGTGGCCATCCTTTGTGCTTCCAAGAAACTAGAAAGCCTTATTTTTATCTTTTATTTATATCTTGTCTCGTAATGCAGTGGCTTGTCGCTCATGGTGTAGGTGTGAACGTGATTCTCTGTAATGCAGCACGGGCCGAAGAGCTCAAACCAGTGTATGCATCTGTTTCCTACGGCTGAATGCATTGGGACGCGTGTGTTTTAGGTTTCCTCACAGACTGTTTTCTGTCTGGTCCAGATTCTGTAGATTGTGATGGTTATTCTACAGCAGTTGCTCGAACACGTTCGTTCTCTGCGTGTTGTTTCTTGTTGACATTCTGGAAGGATTTGAAACTGTTCAGCTGCTCTTCTGCATTTCCTCAAGTGTGTGTGTGCTGCTTCTGAAAGGCCCATCTCTGTGTGTGTGTGTTTTGCACTGTTGGCAAGAGAAAGTGCTGTGTTTCTATCCGTTTCCTCTTTCCTGTTTGTGATGATGTCAGATGTTCAGTTGCGAGGCATCAGCTGGTTTGATTCACTTCAGTAATCAGTTCCATCTTTTGTCAACATCTCGAATTTAAATTTAGCTTCAATTTATATTTAGTTCAATTTGAGTAATTTTATGTGCCTTTGACAGTTTTTTTTGTTTATATATTCAGCCTTAATTTATGTTTACTTTAGTTGAAGTTTTATTCATTTTGTTATGTGCCTGTCATTTTTTTTATTGTTTTTAATATTTATGTTTAGCATTTAGTTATATTTATTTTAGTTTTAGTAATTTAGTAATGTGCTGGGTTTTTTTTTAATTTTTTTTTTTTTTTTTTTTGATTTTGTTGATCTAGTTTCAATTTATATTCATCTTAATTTGAGTAGTTAGAACAGACTATTTCTAATAACAATAACATTTTGTTCTGCTTAGCAAAACAAATGTAGTTATTTAATATTTTACTGTATGCTTTACTTTTAGTGATATATTTTAATATTTTTTTATTTTAAATAATTACTCATTTTATTATTAAAATAAGGTTTATTTTAAAAGTAATTTATTTAGATTTTACATTATGCTTTATTTTTGTTATATTTTCATTATTTTGGTTTTATATTTATGATTTTAATTTTTAGTCTAAAGTCTAAAGTCTTAGTTTGAAGATTCAGATTATTAGTAAGTTTATTTAAAATAAAATAATTTTATTGTTTTTATTTTAAAATTTATTTTTAAATGTTCTTAATGATTTTTTGCTTTTTAATTTTTGTACTTTTTTAGTTTTACTTTAAATTTACTTATTTTATTTGAACATTTCATGATTTTGATTATTAGTGAGTTTATTTTAAAATAATTTATTTAATATTTTATTTTAAAATGGTTTATTTTAATTTTACATTTGTATAACTTTAATTTTTAGTACATTTTTATTTTAAATTACCTCATTTTTCATATTTAGTATTTTTTATTTTAAAATGAGTTATTTTAAGTTGAGATTTTTATGATTTTATTTTTTAGTGTTTTTATTTATTTTAAAAATGACAGCTTTTAATTTATCAGTTTATTTTTAAATTTTTATGATTTTTTTTTATGATTCAGTTTATTAGTAAGATTATTGTAAAAATATGTTTTTGTTTTTATTTATTATTTTAATTTTAAATTTACTTATTTTATTTTAACATGTTATGATTTAGATTTTTTTTGTAAGTTTATTTTATAATGATTTATTTTTTTTTATCTTAAAATGACCTAATTTTACAATTTTGTAATTTTCCGTTTTTAGTATATTTTCATTTTAAAATTTGTTATTTTAATTTGAGATTTGTATGATTTTATTTTTTAGTGATTTATTTATTTTAAAAATGACAGATTTTAATTTATCAGTTTATTTAAATTTCCTTTTTTAGGATTTTAATTTTTAGTAAGTTTATTTTAAAATATTACAATTTTTATCATTTTAATTTAAAAGTTTATATTTTAAGTGACCTAATTTTACAATTTCATAATTTTAAATGTCATTTTAATGATTTAAATATTTAGTTTTTACTTTAAATTTACTTATTTTATTTTGACATTTTATGTTTTTGATTTTAAGTTTATTTTAAAATGACTTATTTTGTTTTTTATTTTGAAATGGTTTCTTTTCATTTTAAATTTTTTCATTAATGTTTTTTTAAATTACCTAACTTTACTCATTTTAATTATTTTTTACTAATTTTAATTTTAATTAATTTTAATTTTAATTTTAGTAATTAAATTTTTTATTATTTTTTTAATTAGCTATTTTAATTTGACATGTTTATGATTTTATTGTTTAGTGTTTTTATTTTAAAATTAATTATTTTATTTGTACATTTTATGATTTTATTATTTAGTGATGTAAGTGAGATGTTTAGAGATGACATGTAGATTTGATGAATATTTCTCATCATCAGGTTTTATCTTCATTTTAAGATCCCACTTGATTTACCAATACTCCTGTTTTTCTGTGCAGGGCTGGATTGCAAATGTTCGAGGAGGTTCCTTCTCTTCTCAGGGCAACCACATCAAATCCAGCTGCAGTCTGGTGGCCTTCAACACAGATCAGGCTGGTATGAACGCCGTCCTTCGCTATCACCACTGAACATCAGAGCACCTCTGATAACATTTACACACTAAACACACACCCGATCAGATTAAACACCAGGAAAACCAGTCTGTTTTGCGTTTTGTAAGCAGTGCTTTTAGATGTAACGGTGTTTGTTCTGTCTCTGGAGGAGGTGGGATGGTTGGCTTGTCGTCTGTGAACGCCGCATCTGACGGGAAGTGGACCGTGACCCAGATTTCATGCCATGCTGGTGAGATATTAACACACTTGGCTCATTTAACTTCATTTGGAGTAAAAATTGATGTTGATGAAGATGAAAAGCACAGTCCTGATGCTGTGTCCTGCTTCTCGCCGTCTCAGACGAATGTCAGGGACTCACAGTTCACTAAAAATAAACCCAAATGCATGCGACCTATATGAGTTTGTCCCAATTCTCTTTCTGATCTTCCCATCCCAGACCTCATGACCGACCTGGACTTCTCGCCCTTTGATGACTATCTGCTGGCGACCTGTTCGGCTGATGAGACGGTGAGTCACAATCAACTATAGCTTATTCTGAGCAAAAACTGACCACTTCAGTAGGAGGAGACTCTTTGAGTGACATGTAAGATAAATAACCACGTTAGGGACGGGTGAATCTGAAATCTGATGCCTCATTCTTAATAAAATGATAAACCAGAATGTGTAGTATATCATATAGGATATCATGCATTATGTAAGCACGTTACCTTTAATTTCTTATCTTCGACGGAGAAAAATGAACAACTTAAAATCAGTTTTGTTTGATTTATTTTTTATTTTTATTTATTTATTTTTGTTTTTAAATGTATATTATTATTATTATTATTATTATTATTTTATTTTTTTTTTTCTGTTAGAAAATGTTAGATATTTTTACATTTATATTTTTATTTTTAATTTGTTCTAGTTAATAAATAAATTAATTAATTTAATGTGTTTTTAGAATTATTTTAAAGCGGTTTCTGTTTTATTAGTTTTAAAGCAATTTATTTATAATTAAATAAAAAAAAATGAAAAACTAAAAATCAATTTTGTTTGATTTATTTTTTAAATCTATTTTATTTTTTGTTTTTCAGTGTATATTATTATTATTATTATTATTATTATTATTATTATTATTATTTTTTTTTTTAGAAAATTTTAGATATTTTTACATTTATATTTTTAATTTGTTCTAGTTAATAAATAAATAAATTTAATCTGTTTTTAGAATTATTTTAAAGTGCAGTTAAAGCAGTTTTTTATAATTAAATCTATTAAACTATTAGTTAAAACTAGTTAAGTAATTTTTTTATTTTAAATCGATTTATTTTATTTAAGTTTATCTTTAAATGTATTTTAAATCAATTAAATCAGTACAATTTAGTATTAGTATTTATTTATTTTTTTAAATTCTTAAATTAAATTCGTTATAAAATAATTTAGATTGTTGTATTTTAATTTTTTTAGTTTTAAAAAATGAATTAATAATTTTTTTAAAACTACTTGACAGCTATTTGTTTTAAAACAATTTATTTATAATTAAATTAAATTATATTTAAATTTAAATTATCTTTAAATGTATTTTACATGAATCAAATAATCAGAATTTTTTTGTATTTTTTTTAATCCATATTTGTTTTAATTTATTTTTGATATTTTTACATTTATATTTTTTTATTTGAATTTCTCCTGTTTTAATACAAAATAATTTAATCTTTTATTAATTTTAATGTATCTTTAAATGTATTTTAAATGAATGAAATAAATAAAATTTTATTTATTTTTGTTTTAAAAGTCATTATTTCTTAAAAAAATTTTTTTTTAATGTAATTATACAGTTTTAATAAATAAATAGTTTATTTATTAAATTAAATTTTTAGATTATTTTACAGCTGTTTGTTTCTTTTTATGTATTTGCTTTAAAGCAATTTACTTATAATTAAATTCAGTCAATATAATTAATTTCTATGTAGTTATTATTTTTTAAAATGTAGTTAAAATCATAAAATGTATTCATGTAAATGTATTTTAAATTTTGTGTTTAGGTTTTTGCTTTTAAATTCATATTTGTTTTTGCATTTATGTATTTTTATTTTTTAACTAATAAATAAATTGAGATTTAGATTTATTTTAAAACTATTGGTTTATTTATTTATTAAATCAATAGAAATCAATAAATCAATAAATCAATAGAATAATTTTTGTTTTAAATTCATATTGTTTGTTTTAAAATTTTAAATATTGTAAATGTATACTTTAATTTTTATTTTTATTTAAATTCTAGTTTTAATAAATTAAGTACATTAATGAAACTTTGTTTCTTTTATGTATTTGCTTTAAAGCAGTGTATTTATAATTAAATAAATTAAATCAATATAATGAATTTCTATTTAGTTCATTAGTTATTTATTTATTTGAAATCTATTTTATTTAAACATATTTGTAGATGTATTTCAAATTCATGACATCAATAGACTTGTATGTATTTGTTTGTATATTTATTTATTTAGTAGAATGAGAATTAAATTATGTGAGTGAAGCAGATTTTAGTTTTTGTGGTTACCCATTTAACCTTCAGTTGTAAGTGTTTACAGATGCACAGGTTCAGTTTGATTTGTAAGGCTTTTTGTACTTGAAATGTTTGTTCTTAGTTCATTCTTTAAGAATGTGCATCATTGGCCGTCAGTGGTGAGCAGTGTGTGTTTATTAATGACATCTGCTGATCTGCTGATCTGTGGAGCTGTTTTGTTTGTTCAGCGTAACAACACTCGCACACACACACACACACACACACACACACAGAGTCAGGTTTATCTGGAGGTGAGCTTATATCACTATCTATAAATAGTGTTTTTAGCAGCTGTATCAGGCTGTGCAGATGTTGAGGAGGTCGGCAGATGCTGCTGTCGCTCAGGTCAGGTTTTCCTTTCTGACATTTGTAAGCTCAGCAGAATGAAGAGACAAACACATGTGACGCCTTCATATTCCAGCACATCTGGCCTCCACCTGACATCTGCGCCAGCGCTCGTTTCACTCAGTGAGCGTCGCTTTAGCAGTCAGTTCACACAGGAGACACAGTGAAAGATGCTCAGTTTGGGACGTTTCCTGTAGTAACCACAACTTCTGCCAAAATACCATGGTAACATTTATTAATACTCCAGTTGAACTGCTGTAAGTTGGTATTAGCTGCTTCTGACATCAGAAAATCACGTAAAAAATGAAAACTACTTAAACATCCCGTGCTTTCTTTCTTGCTTGCTTTTTCTTGGTCCTTTGTTTCTTCCTCTTTTCTTTCTGCCTCTTTCTTTCTCTTTCTTTCTTTCTTTCTTTCTTTCTTTTACTTAACATACTAAAACATTACTTTTTGTGATGTGATGTATTTCTAAATGAAACAATGAGTCAAATTATTTAATTAATTTATTATTAAAACTTTTATTTCTGTAATGTGATGTATGAAACAATACGTAAAATTTATTTATTTAAGCTTTAAATTTTGTAATGTGATAATTACATTTATTTATTAAAACTTTTTTCTATGATACAGTAAGTAAATGTATTTATTCATTCATTTATTTATCTATTTATTTATTTATTTATTTAAAATGTAATTTTTGCAATATGATACATTTTGAATGGTAGAAAAAGTAAAATAATTTTATTTATTTATTTTTTACAACTTCAGTTTCTTTATTGTGATGTATTTCTGAATCATACAATAAGTAAAATAATTTATTTATTTATTTATTTAAACTTAAATTTTTGTAATTTGATAAATTCCTGAATGGTCGATAAAGTAAAATAATTTTATTTATTTATTTATTAAAACGGTAATTTGTGTGATGTGGTTTATTACTGAATGACACAACAATAAAATAATTGTATTTTTTTTCTTTATTAAAACATTAATTTTTGTAATGTGATGAATTTCTGCATGATACAAAAAGTAATTTATTTATTTATTTATTTATTTATTTATTTAACCATCATTTTTTTGTAATGTGATGAATTTCTGATGATGCAAAAAGTAAATTTATTTATTAATTTAATAATAATAATAATAACTATTATTATTAGTAGTAGTAGTAGTAGTAGTAGTAGTAGTAGTATCATTATTATTACTTAATTTCTTTAATTAATTAATTAAATTATTTATTTATTGTAATGTGATGTATTCCTGAATGAAACAATATTAAGTGAAATTATGTAGGTGGAATTTTGATTTCATTTATTTTAATTTGACCTTAAAAAGTAGGCTGTAATATTATTGGTTTATACATGTACATATACATATGCATATTTTTTTTTAACACTGATGACTTGTGCACCTTTAGACTAGGGACATTTTTTTTTTAGGACAGTAAATAGGGTCACTTTTGATGTCTTGTTGTGTTTAGGGGTTTTATAAAGAGTGTATAGAAATGATTTTATTGTTTAGATGATTTAGTAGATTGATTTAGGATCTGCCACAGTACAGTGTTTAATAATGTCGTTCTGTCTGTGTTGATTCAGGTGAAGCTGTGGCGTGTGTGTGATCCGGATCAGGATCAGCCCAGTAACGCTGAAGTCACTCTGAGCCCCGCAGACGGACGCCTGGAGATCGTCCTCTTCCACCCCACGGCCTCAGGTCTGCTCGCAGTGGCGTCTGCGAAGGGCATTCAGGTGTGGGACGTCACACGAGACGCCGCCCTGACAGGTAAACAAACACCAGTGCATTCATACCTGCAACCATCACTGCTGTTACACACCAGATTTAGTCTTGTCTTGAATTATTTTACTTTAAGTGTACACTTAAGCCCTATTCAGATGCTAATTGTTTTTCATGAGTTTGCTAGACCATTTCTTGGTCCATTTCTAGACTAATGTTTGCTTGTGTTTTTATTTGCTTGGTTATTTAAAATGCATTAATGTATATTTATTTATTTATTAGTTAATTTATGTTTTTTTAAAATGTACTTTTAATTATTAATTTATTTTGTTTATTTTAAATGTATGTATATTTATGATTGTTATTTTAAATTTATTTAAAAACTTAGTTTCTTTATTTTTCATATTATTTTATTTACATTTTTTCAATTTTTAAATTGTAACATTTGTTTAATTTTATTTTTATTTATAATTGTTGAAATTGGAAATTCTTTTGTATTTATTTATTTTTATTTGTAAAATTTACTTTTATTCATTTACTCTTAATTATTTAATTTATGTATTTAAATGATTTTTAAACTGTTTATTTATTTATTTATTAATAATGTATGTTTTAAATGTACTTGTATTAATTAATTTTATTTATTTTAAATTGTGGCTATGTGTATTTATTATTGTTATTTTAAATTTATTTAAAAATCGTTTTCTTTATTTTTCATTTATTTTAAATTATTTAATTACTTTTTTACTTTTTTAAAATTGTAACAATTAAAAAAAAAATATATATATATATATATATATTTTTTTTTTTTTACATTTTTAATTAATGTATTACTTTTGTAACATTGTAACATTAAGTTTATTTTAATTTAGAATTAATAAAATTGGAATTGAAATTGGAAATTAATTTGTATTTATTTATAAAATGTTTATTTATTTTAATTAATTAATTAAAATTGTTTAAACCATATTTATTTATTTATTTTTTAAATGTATTTTGTATATTTATTATTTAAAATTTATTTTAAATATTATTTATAAATTTATAAATTTATTTTAACTCTTTATTTCTCTATTTTTCATTAATTTGTTTTACATTTTTAAATTGTAACAATTATTTATTTTATTTATTTTTATTTGTAGTTAACAAAATTGTAATTGAAATGGGAAATTAATTAGTAATTATTTATTTACTTGTAAAAATGTAATTTTTTACAAATATTTATTTATTTTAATTTATTTTCAATGTATTTTTATGTATATTTAATTTTCTTTCTTTCTTTCTTTCTTTCTTTCTTTCTTTCTTTCTTTCTTTCTTTTTTTATTACTTTAATCAACGTTACTTATTTTTATTTATATTTAATCCAGTTGAAATTTGAAATGTGCAAGAAAATCAAGAGTCCAATCAGGTTAAATGTTAAAATGCTTATGTCTAATGATTTGTGAGTTGTAATTGGCGTCTGAATAAGGCAGTTCATGAGGGTTTTGTCTGCGTCTTTTTTGTCTTTGCTGTGTGTTTTTTCTTTTTGTTTTGTCTCTGTGTGTCTTTGTTTGGTTTGATCTGCGAGCCTCTGGTGGTTTCCAGGGCTGCGTTTGTTGGGTCCTCTGGGGTGTAGCGTGGAGCGGCTGAGGTAAATGTTTGAGCTCAGGAGCCCCTCAGAGTTTAGGGCCATTTGGCCCCGGAGCCCCATGATGGCTGCTGCTGCTGCTCAGCCTCACATCTCTCATCTCACATCACTGTCTGCCTTCATCTGCTCTCATGCGCTTGAGTCCCTGTTAGCCGTGGCTCATTCACTATGTCTGTTGTTTTACACCAGACTCTGTCACTTCACACACAACCAATGCCGTGTCACATAACTGGATCTCTGAGAGCATGAGAAATTTTATATTGGCAAATAGCTGAAATCATTTTTTTTTTTTCCAGTTAATTTTTTAATTTTTATGTTTATGTTTGTTTTTTTTTTTATGTATATAAATGTTTATAGTTTTAGTTAACTATAATAACTGTAGTTTTTTTTTTTTCCATATTTTTGGCAAAAATCAAATTGAACTGAATAGAGTAAATAAAACTAATAAACTATCAGTATTGTTTTAATATTAATTGCATACTGTTATTATATTATATTATATTATATTATATTATATTATAATTTTGAGGCAAATAATTTTTTGTTTCTCATTTTTTAAATTATTCTTTTTATTATTTATTAGTTTTGTTTTTTTATTTATTCTTATTTTTTAATTTATATATTATTTATATATTACTTAACTGGATCTCTGAGAACATGACAAATGTTACATTGGTAAATAGCGAAAATAAAATATTTAATTTTATTTATTTATTTATTACATTTTTTGTTAGTGTTTTATTTATTTATTTATTTATTTTTGTAAATAATGATTTTTTTTCCATTAACATATAAATAGTTTTAATGGTTTAAAAATAAAATAAAAAAAAACCCTTAAACATAAATACTTAGGTTAACTTTTTGTTAGTTGTATGCTATTATAGTGTTTATTATTTTTATTTCTTTTTATATTTTCAGTTTTCTTTTTAATTTTAGTTTTAGAAATTTTATGTGCTTTTTATAGTTCTTTCTATAAAGTTTTTACTTTTATTTAAGTTTTAATTTTTGTAATTTTAGTTCATTTTAGATTTTTACATTTTAAAATTTATTTTATTTTTATTTATATTTAATATTATTATTGAAATTGAAAATTTGAATACATTTGTATTTGTTTACATTTATTTATATTTATTTATCTCTTTATTTATTTCTAGTGTATTTTTATTTATTTTAATGTTTTTTTAAAATGTACTTTTATTAATTTCTTTTTATTTACTTTAAATATATATTTATTTTTAAATTTATTTTAAAATTCTTTGTTTCTTTATTTGTGATTTATTTTAATTTTTTTTTTATGTTTTTACATTTACATATTTTATTTATATTTAATAAAATTGGAATTGAAATTGGAAATGAATTTGTATTTACTTATTTACTTATTTATTTACAAAATTTACTTTTATTTATTTCTATTCTGTTTTAATTTTAGTATATTACTACTTGAACTTTCAGTTAGTTGCCAAAGCAGGATTTCCGGTGTATTTTGCAAATTTTTTAAATGTCTAATTTCACACAGTTGTATCTGTGAGATGTGTTTGGCGCATCACATCAGCTTTTCCCAGCGCATTGACTTTCCTAACATACACACGTGTGTGTTGTGCTCAGATTCCCAGCACTGTCCTGCTTTTCTGTGCGTGTGTGTCCTCACTGATATCACGTCTGAGAGTTTGTAAACTTGAATGTTGATCTTCCTGCTGTGGTGTGTGTTGTGACGTGTAAATGTGTGTGTTTGTGCAGTACTGGAGCAGCATGCGGATCAGCTGCAGGGTTTGGCCTGGAAGGAAGACGGATCCCTGTTGGCTTCATCCTGCAAGGTAAAAGCTCCCTACAGCCACATTTTACTATCAGAAAATGGGTCACACGTCTGTTCTGATGGCTCGTACACAGCAGGTAAAATCAGTGCTAAATGTAGTTAGTTGGCATACCAAAATACCTGTAAGTAGGCTTAGAAACTCTAAAATAGAGGAGAAAACTCACTTTCTTTTGTCGTTGACGTCAAAAGCGACCCGTATTTCCATGTTGTTAATATTTGTCACTGTTACTCAGTATTATAAAGTTACAAATTTTTATGAATAATTTTTTAAAATAATAATTTCTACTTTCATGTCAATTTTAGTTGAACTGTTGTTGTTATTATTATTATTATTATTATTATTAATGATTCAATATTTATTTATAGAAAATATTTAAAAAAATTGTTTTAATGTTTTAATGCATCAACTTCAACTAAAATGAACATGGGAAATGTTGCTTTGGCAAATAAATAATACATGAAATGATTAATAAAACCATAATAATAATAATAATAATAATAATAATTATTATTATTATTATTATTATTATTTTATTTTATTAAACATTTAATGTATTATTTATTTGCCAATTATTTGAAATATTTTGAAATATTTTCTATAGATGATAATAATAATAATAATAATAATAATAATAATAATAATAATAATAATAATAAATTATTATTATTATTATCTATAGAAAATATTTCAAAATATTTTTTCATTGTTTTAATGCATCAACTTCAACTTAATGAGCATGGCAAATGTTGCTTTGGCAAATAAATAATATATGAAATGTTTAATACAACAACAACAACAACAATAATAATAATAATAATAATAATAATAATAATAACTAATTATTATTATTATTATCTATAGAAAATATTGAAAAAATGTTTTGTTGTTTTAATGCATCAACTTCAAATAAAAAAAACATGGCAAATGTTGCTTTGGCAAATAAATAATAAATAAAATAAAATGAAATTGTTGCTTTTGTTTTACTTAATTAATGGAAATATTTCAAATAAATAAATGAAATGAAATTATTATTGCTATTTTTGTTATTATTTTTATTGTAATTAATTAATTGAAATATTTCAAAATATGTTTTAGTTGTTTTAATGCATCAGGTTCAACTATTGCTTTGGCAAGTAAATAATAAATTAAATGTTTAATAAAATTTATTTATTTATTATTATTATTATTATTATTATTATTATTATTATTAGTTTGTTTATTTTTTAAAAATGATCTTAGTTTATAGTTTAACCTGTAATGATCCAGGAATTTATTTCTTTTAATTTTTTACAGTTAATTAATTACAGTTATTTTAGATTTAGATTGAATTAATTTTTTTTTTTTTTTTTCAGTTTCTTTTCATTTTAGTTCAGACGTTTTGGTAATGTTGTCATGTACTTTTGTTTAGATTTAAAAGAATATATATGTTTCACATTTATTTGTGTTTTTTATTTCAGTGTTCGTTTAAGTAATTTTGGTACTTCAGCAGTTTTTTTTGTGTAATTTTAAGGTTTGTTTGTCATTTTAATGTTTATTTTTTACATTTTATTTAAAATATGGTTTTATCAGTGCATTTTCGTACAAGACAATATAGACAATATATTTGAACTGATTTAATGCTCGCAAACATCATTTCTCATTAGAGCTGTTTTCTTCACCTTTTTTTGTTCTTGTGTTCATATTGTTATATGATCTAAAATATTTATCAGACGCACATTTACTTGTCCGTATGAGGTTTATAGGAGTTTTCTGAAAGTGTTTTCCACAGACAGCAGCACATTCTCACCATTAGATGTCGCCAGAGCGTGTGTTTTTCCCGTCATGCTCAGTCACCACTGCTGATCATGACACTGATTGGCTTGATTAGTGAAAGGCACATTATCACGTCCGCAGGGTGAAACTCATAAAGCTGCCGCTGTCATTGAGCTCTGCAGAGAGTCCTTCGTCAGTCTGACAGCATGTCTGTCACTACGTCTGATTTGGGGAAGCTCATTACATCTGGCCCCTGAAAATCTGCCTTTCAGTCGTTTGTTTTATGTTAATTACACATTCATTATGGAGGGCAAACACTTGATGTAGCCAAACGTGTCAGTATGACAGACGTCTGTGACTCATTTGAAACGTTAAACCACGCCGTCTTTTCTCTCTTTCTATTTTTGGACACAAAGGTTTGTGTTTGGCAGGAGCAGTGTTTAGATTGAGTTTATGGAAAGTGCTTTGTTAAATCAACTGGACGGAGACGTACTGGACTCAGTTTAATGGTGGAAATGTGAATCTGATGGTGTTTTTTTTTATTTATTTTTTATTTTTTAGATATTCCTAGTGCAGTTATCTTATAAAGCATCATATATAAATATGTATATTTCTATTTTAATATGAATGTAAAAAATATATTTTTTAACTTGTTTCTTCCATATTTGTAAAAAAAAAAAAAAAAATTCATAAATATAAAATTATTTTAACATTTATAGAAGTATTATAAATATTATACATTTGTGTAATATAAATAATGTGATTTAAATTGTAATATTTTAATAGAAATGTATTACATTATATTAACTTATTTATATATTTTTTATTAAATAAATATTTAAACATAGATGTTTATTTATTTACTCATATTTGTATGGAATAAAATCATTTTAAACATAATTGAGTATTATAAAGTTTTTATTAATTTGTTTTAATTTGTATTTATTATATTTATTTATTAACATTTTTTATTTAATTAAGATTTTGTCAATTAATTACAATATTTTAAACTAAGTTGTTAGTTTAAAATACAATTTAACATTTTAAAATTATAATTAAATATTTAAAAATACTTTTATATTTATTTGTTTAATTTATTATTTGTATTTATTTATTTTTAAAATGTTTTTATATTAAATTCATTTTAAGTCTATATTTATATATTTTATTTTTAGTTAATATTTTAATGTTTTTATATTTAGTTAAAATTCAGTGTTATAGATTTTATATGAATTTATTACAATATTTTAAACCGTTAAATTGTTACATTTGAATTGTTTGAAAATTTTATTTATTTATTTAATCTGAGCCCACATTCATTTGAATTTAATATTTTAATGTATTTACATTTAATTAAATTCGGATTTATAGATTTCATATTAATTTATTACAATATTTTAAACTGTTAAAGTGTTACATTTAAGTTTTTTGAAAATTTTTCGTTATTTTATTTATTTAATTATTTATTTATTTCATCTGAGCCTACATTGATTTGAATATAATATTTTAATGTATTTATATTTAATTCAGTTCACATTTATATATTTTATGTTAATTTATTGCAGTATTTTAAACTGTTAAATTGTTACATTAAAATTGTTTGAAAATATTTTCATTTTATTAAATATTTGTTTTATCTGAGCCTACATTCATTTGAATGTAATATTTTAATGTATTTATATTGAATTAAAATCATATTTATTTATTGCAGTATTTTGAACTGTTAAATTGTTACATTAAAATTGTTTGAAAATATTTTTGTTTATTTATTAAATATTTTTTTCTCTGAGCCCACCTTCATTTGAAACCTCAAAATAACCCAAATTGTAGTATTTTGAAAAGCAAATGTCATAATGTCCTGTGTGGTAGTTGCTGAGAGCTCAAAGCACACCTGATTTCGGCGGCATCTTTAGCTAGACATTGTTGCGCTTGAAGTATTGCGGAGAGAGGAGAGTTTGACCCGGTGCCAGACCCCCAGAGCGACTGATTTAGCACCCTAAAACAGAGAGTCTGACCCGTGTACAGAGAGTTACGCTCACCCGCCCCCAACCACGAGGAAGTGGGGAGCAATCCATAAAGAAATAATAACAGAGCTGCAGCGCTTTTCCATCAGCCTGTTTAATGCTCTCAGAGGTGCAGAGCCAAAGGATGCCAGAGTTTATGGCAGCATGACGGATCTTAGGATTAGTTTATGAGGAAAAGTCAGGCTGCCTGAGTTTGCACTGAATGCTTTGTCAGTTTTTTTTTTTTTTTTTTCCTTGCTTCTACATGGCAGTAATTCCTGTATTAAGACGTTTTATTTAGTACAAAATATAGATTTTTTTCTATTATTTTTAAAAATTTAAATTTCTATATTTAAAAATGTTTACATAATTTCAATAACTTTTTACTCTATTATTTATATTTAATATATTATATTGTTATATAATAAATATTATTAACATATTTTGAACTCATCAAATCTTTTAAAATAGTTTTATATTAATTTAATTTAGTTTATAAATTATATTAGTATATTAATTTTACAGTATAGATAAACTATGGTTGAAATCAATGTTAAGTATTATTTGTATAGTATCATTGTTTATCAGTAATTAGAATTAAAATATGGTTTTTATATGGTTAAAATATGGTTTTATCAGTGCATTTGCGCACAGTATAAACTATGACTATAATATTTGACTTGATTTAATTTCATATATTTTTTTAAATTTTAGTTATATTTTAAAATGTGTACATAATTTTATTAAATAACTTTTTACATGAACCCTAACCCTATTTATATATTTGATATTAATTTATTAATTTATTAAAAACATTTATTTATTAATTAATTTCTTGAATTTTATATATATATTATTAAATTCAAAGTTATGTATTTTATATTAATTTATTACAATATTTTAAACTGTTAAATTGTTACATTCAAAGTGTTTGAAAATATATTTCTTAAATAACTTTTTAAATATATATTTTTTATATCTTATACTAAACTTAAGAATAACATCTCATCATAGCAGGGTAATAGTGGACCAGAATTCATCCTAAAATATCAAGAGAGAAAAATAAAAACAGGGCAAAGTGAGAAACGTGACACTGGATCACAGACTGAGCTCAGAGGTTGTGGCCTCAGTCGAGTGGGGCTGTAATTTAAGCGAATGAGCCCTTCAATCTCCCCAGATCCACCTTATTAAAGCAAATAAGCAGCGCCAACATGTGCGTTCAATTGCAGCCGTTTTCCCCATTAGGTGAACGGGAGGAGCGGGGAGCGCGACTCTTGACAGGCCTCGTTTGGAGGCATGGACACGCATATTTTATGACACCAAACGCTCGCCACATGAATGGAGACGCTTTCATCCACAGCCACACAGTGCACGTTTATGATTTAAAATCACCATCAAAACATTAAACAGGTGCTGATTTATGGGCTTGTGACTGTGCTTTCATGTGTAAGGGTATTTGCGTTTTTGAATGTATATGCTACACTGTCAGGAAAAAAAAGGTACAGTCCTGTTGCTGGGGTGGTACCCTAAGGTACAAAAATGAAAAGGTACATCTTTGAAAAAAAAAAAACAGAAGTTTTAAATAATTTTTAGGTAGTTGCAAATGTAACGGGTGACGAATTTTAGGATTAGTTTATAAAGAAAAATATTTTTTGATTTTACACTGAATGCTTTGTGTGATTTGTTCTGCTTCTAGATGGTAGACATTTTTGTATAAAAAGTCTGGTGTTTTATATTGTGCAAAACAGTGGTTGTATATTTATATTTAGATATTTTTAATTATATATTTTATGTATCAAAATAATTATGTATTAATTATTAATAATTATTTCTAATACTTAGTATTTTTATATCTGTTATTATTATTATTTTTTTCCCAACAATTATATATTTTTATATTTTAAAAATATTTATATTGAAATTTATATATAATTAATTTGATCGTTTTAATGTAATAATTTTATAATACATTTACATGGAATAAATTATATTTACATTTTATTCATATTTAAATTTCTATATTTTATATTAACTTATTATTTTTAAACTTAGAATCAAGCATTGTTAAAGTTTTAAATTTGTTTGTTTTAATTTGTATTAATTTTAAATATTTTTATATGAAATTCATTTTTAATTTATATTTATATATTTATTTTTTAGTTCTTTATTATTTTAATGTGTTTATGCATTTTTAAATATTTTATTTAATTAAATCATTATTAACTGTATTATTATTTTAATTATTATATTTTTAGATATTATGTTTTTATATTTATTTATATTCATTTTATTTATCATAAAAATGTTTATATTGAATTTAATTCATATTCATGTTTTTGTATTTGTATATTTAAATATTTTAAACGTATTTGATACTAAATAAAAAATAATAAAATATGCCAATATAAATTAAAAAAATATATATTAAAAATACAGTTTTTTTTATTTATATTGGTATATTTTATTCTTTTTTATTTAGTACTTTAATATGTATTTTTGAAATTTAAAATTTCATTTAATTAAATCATTACTACAGTTATTATTATTTTAATTATTACATTTTTATATAAAATAAGAACTGTATATTTTTGTATTTATTTATATTTGTATTTATTTTAAATATATTTCTATTGAATTTAATTAATATATTTTTATATTAGTCTATTCAAATATTTTACATTTATTTGTATATTTAAAATATTTGTGTATTTGAGTAATTGTAGTTTTTATTGATCCTTTTAAAAATATTTTTCTAGCTATTTTATGTCATAAGAAAATTTTTAAATCTCAAGTAATTAACAATTTTAGTTACGTTTTTAACATTGAAACAAACAGTTGAAATAGTATCTCACTCATTTATTTAAGTAATTAATGAAGTTTTTAGAGTACTGTATCATCCAGGGCAGCTGTTTACAGTTTGTTGGCAGAAAAGAGGATTGTGGGATGTTTACTTGAGCAGGCTCATTAAAATCAATGTGAGAATGAGAGCTGAAATGACACACACTGATTGAACAGCTGTTGCACACACACACACACACACACATTGAGTGTGTGTTTGATTGCGTTGTGTCTGCGTGTGATGGGCGTCAGGGGTCAGACTGTGTGTCAGACGGTGTGGAGTCTGTTGAGTTTGAGTAGACGTGTAATAAAAGCCTCCTTGTAGAATCACGGCTCTCTGTTTACAGCTGCACTGATTCTGATGTGTGTTTACATTGACCGTGATCTCAGCGGCTGATCTGGGATCAGTGCAGTCTGTCAGGTCTGGTCTGAGTGCTCAGGGGTGAGACTGACCCCCCTCTCTCTCAGGACCGTAGGGCATTGTGGGTGGGCTGAGCCTGACGGCCCATGTTTGCAGCGTCAACCTATAAACAGCAAATAAAACAGCAGAACTGCACAGTGCATGACATGACAGATCATTTCAGTAACAGACCGTATGCTCCTAAAGAGATAAAGTGAGGGAAAACTGCTAGTTGCTGGTTTTGAAATGAGGGTTTAATGTAGGCAGTGGGTTTTGTGTTTTATGTAGGCTGTGTTCAGAAAGGAATAATAGCAAATGACATACTATGTAGTGCACACTCAATACACAATCAGATTTTTTTTTAAATAGCATGTGGTTGTGCATCATGAAGTGACACTATGATCTACTACATTATCATCACACAACCCCAATACTAGCATGTTTAATAAAGCAAATACGTTTTTTTTTTTTTTTTTTTTTAATGCAGTTTTGTGGTTAAACATCAACTTTTGGTCACCTGATTGACTGATGAGTGACAAACTAAAAATGTAAATTACCGTTTATATTATTTTAATAACAACAACAAAAATACTAATTTTATTTAAATAATTTGATAAAAATATTTGTTTTAATAATAATAATAATAATAAATAATAATAATAATAATAAAAAAACTGTTTATCAAAATATTGAAATAATAATTATAATAATAATAATAATTATTATTATTATTGTTTTTGTTGTTGTTTTTGTTGTTATTATTATCATTATTATTATTATTATTATTATTATTATTATTATTATTATTATTACTGCTACTACTATGATCTAAACAGTTTTTGAACTTTGAACCAAATAATAAAAAGCAATATGTAATAATAATTTTATCAATAATAATAATAATAATAATAATAATAATTAAAATGATTAAAAACGTATTTAAAATATTATGTTATAAAAATATTATTATTATTATATTGCCTTATTATTTGGTTTAGAGTAAAAAAAAATCTTTTAAAGAATGTTGTTGTTGTTGTTATTATTATTAATAATAATAATAATTATTATTAATAATAATAATAATAATAATAATAATTATTATTATTATTATTATTATTATTATTGTCAAATAAGTCAAACAAGTTATAAGATTAATATAAGTCAAATAAGTTACTTTTCATTGTAGGTACTTTAATACTTTTACTTTTTTGTAATAATGTAATAATAATAATAATAATAATAATAATTATTATTATTATTATTATTATTATCATTATTATTATTATTATAATTATTAAATTATAATAATAAATTAATAATAATAATAATAAAATGATAATAGTAGTCATCAGAAATAATCTCAACTGCAAATGAACATTTTTACTTGGAACAAGAAACTATAATGATATTATTATTATTATTATTACTATTATTATTTTGCATTGTAGAATACAGTATTCTGCACAGTTTGCTCTGTTGCACGTCTAGTATGCATACTGCTAAAATAGTACTATGTGATATGGTAATATGCTGTTCCAAGTAGTTTTCACATTTACAATCCATTATTACTCATCTCACATACAAACTAACATTATAAGATGGGCCCAGTAGTGTTTGAAAACCTCTGCTTTATTTGTGATGGTTGTGCTCTTTAATTTGCTGTTGTTCAGCAGTAAAAGCAGCATGTCACTGTGAAACAGTGCGGCTCTGTGCGAGCGGCTGCTGTTTGCGTTTACGCTGTTATCTTGATTTGTTGTCTTGGTTTGGATGACTTGTGTCTGGGGTGTTTGTCTGGAGAAGAGCTGCCAGTGGTTACTGACAATGTCTTATGGGTGCATCATGGATAAAAAGCATTATTCACTATGTCTGCTCTCAGAACCGAAACCACACTAGCGAGCTGCCTACGTAGGCGGCATTTAAAAGCATTTTAGGCACAATGTTGACTATAAATAAGCTTATTTTGTTTAAAAGAAAAGCATGCCATAGAGGTACTAAAAATATTCACATCAGTTGTTCGTCCTGCGTAGAAAAGACTATTTTATGCAGTGTTTGTGTGTTTTCTGGCTCTTATCTCTGAGGACTCTTGAGAGAATGTGTCAGTCCCTGGTCTTCATTAAGGATCTGTTGGGTCGAGTGAAGACGTAGTGCTGGTCGCAGCCTGTTTCTATTAGCTCTCATTTCCTTTCACTGATCCAGTTCTGCGTCCCGATTGGCTGTGTTTGAGTGTGATGGGGTCGTCTGATGGTCACTGATTGACTGAACTGATTTTGACGTCGAGTTCAGTCTGCAGTGGGATTTACGCTGCCAGTTCTGTTGACAGACTCGTAACAAATACCACATGAAGCAATTTTTACCGTACGATAATAATCGAGGCACAGCGCACTTAGTCAGCACACTCAAACAAACGCCTAAAGAGTCACATTACAGTCATGAAAGTGTTATTTTAGGATTTTGATGCAACAGCATCGTGACTGTGCGAAATTGTGCTATGGTGTTGATGTCTAGAGAGCAGTCATATTTTAAATGTAAATGCATATATATTTATATTTTTTATTTATGAGCAATACCAGTGCGATATGGCTATATATCGGCATCCAAGTGCCTTAGGTAATCACAGCGTGCCGATGTACAGCCATATCTCACAGCTGCGAGTGTGATATTGCATTTATTCAACAGTTCGACGGCACGAGTGTGTGCATACATAAGAAACAACAAGAGTGTCTTTAAAAACCCTCTTTTGTGCAGAACTACTTCCTTCCACCACAAATTCGGATCTTTGTTTGAAAGTTGAACAGATGAGCGCAAGCCTAATTCGAAACCGTCACTTTAGAACTTTTAGAACTTTTAGAACTAGTGGCGAAGAAACGTTGAGTTGCTTCATTAAAAACTCATTGTATTACTGTATTAAAAGCTCACTGTATAATGTGTAGTAGAGTATTATGAGATAGAGATTGACTGAGTGAGTGTGATTACCTGCATCTGATACAGCATTCATTCTTCAGCTCAATCTCATATTCACAATCAAACATTAGTTTGAATGTCCACTGAGGAAAGTGATATCTTTGTCACAGTATCCTTTCATCTGTTAAGGGTGATTTCCGATGACAGCGCTGCTCAGTGCATTTGTGAGCTGTGAAAGGCTGTTGTAAAAATAAATAAATAAAGTCTCTTTCAATATAAAGTCTTTACTGCTGACTCACTCTTAAAAACAGTCTGTTGTCGCCGTCTAATGGCGGAAGGATGAAACTAAAATCACCGTCATGAACACGCGCACTAGTTTCCCAATACTAGGGCTGCCCCCTAATAGTTGACTAACCCTTAATTGGCGAAAAGAGGCTTGGTTGACCAAAATTTAAGTAGTCACTTAGTCGCAGAAGAAAAGAAAATCCACAGGAAGTGGCGAAGTCAAGCAGAGCGTGACGGACAGATCATTAACGGCTGGTCTGTGTGGTAATATAGTACATCGGGCAGGACATCTAAACGCTCACCTATCGACCTGAAATATGGATGTTCATTAGAAAGATATATGTGGTAGCAACTTGCATGGCTGCTCAATCTAATGTTAACCAAGAAAAATGTGCGCTATTCAAGTGTCTATGCGAAGTGTGGAAGCTTAAAGGAGAAGTCCACTTCCAGACTTCCAGAACAACAATTTACAGACAATGTACTCACCCCATTGTCATCCAAGATGTTCATGTCTTTCTTTCTTCAGTTGTAAAGAAATTGTTTTTTGAGGAAAACATTTCAGGATTTTTCTCCATATAATGGACTGATATGGTGTCTGAGTTTGAACTTCCAAAATTAATTTTAAATGCAGCTTCAAACAATTCCAAATGCAGCTGTAAACGATCCCAGCTGAGGAAGAAGGGTCTTATCTAGCGAAACGATCAGTTATTTTCATTTAAAAAAAATACAGTTTAAATACTTCTTAATCTCAAACGCTCGTCTTGTCTTGCTCTCCCTGAACTCTGTGTATTCTGTCTCAAGACAGTTAGGGTATGTTAGGGTATGAAAAACTCCAATCGTATTTTCTCCCTCAACTTCAAAAATCTTTTCAAAATCATCCTACATCGCTGCAGAAGTACCGACACAGTCTTTGCAAAGTGAACATGCAAAGAAGATCAAACACCCTTAACAAAAAAGGTAAAACAGCGATATAGGATGATTTTGAAGTTGAGGGTGAACATAAGATGGGAGTTTTTTGACATACACTAACTCTCATGAACCGGAACAAAACAGAGGTTGGAAAGAGCAAGACAATACAAGTGTTTGGCATTAAAAAGTATGTAAATTGTATTATTTTTATGAAAATAACCGATCGTTTCGCTAGATAAGACCCTTCTTTCTCGGCTGATCTCGTTTTGAGATCATTTGAAGCCACATTTAAACTGCATTTTGGAAGTTCAATCTCAGGGCACCATATCAGTCCATTATATGGAGAAAAATCTGTAATTGTTGTTCTGGAAGTGGACTTCTCCTGTAACAAACCGCATACTTGATGTATAAACGAGTACATTCTCACCTAAAAAAAACTCTTGAAACTACATTCCGTGACAAAATCAGTATTATCTTTAAAATTATAAAGATATTTCGGCATCCGCCATGACACTCGCTGTGAGAAATACTGCAATCGCAGAGAAACAAACGGTGAAACAGTTGGAGTTCTGTTATTACTAAAATATTGCACTGCTCTCAGCCAATCAGATACGAGGACCGGAAAGAACTGTTGTATAAATATAAATATATAAAAATAATTGTAATATATTTCAAAAAAGTTAATAGATATTTTTTTTACTTAGTTTAGTTGAGGTTGACCATATTATTAAAAAAACAAAAATATAACCTTTATTTTTAAATAGCATTCCTCAGTGCAGCCTTATTATATGTGTTTTTGTATTAATAAATGCTGTATTTTAACCTCTGTTTTTTGTTTCCCCAGGACAAAAAGCTGCGCCTCTTTGACCCGCGGGCCCAGCCGTCAGCGGTTCAGGTACTGTTCAGACATCTTCTGTTAAAGCAGCTTCATGACTGAGTCTGTAAACTTACTCTGACCTGCTTCTGCTCTTGCGCTCAAGATTATTATTGTTTTCTTATACTGTCAGCTATACTGCCATTTACAGCTGAAAAAACTACATAAACACATTGGTCGGGGATTTCGGTGATCATGTTTGACATCTGTTTATTTTTGCGTATCATTTTGTTTCATACTACTCCGTTTTGTTTGGGTTAGTTGACTTTGTTTCTACATTTTAACACGTGAAAATGTTTTACATCAGTTTGTACACTACCGTTCAAAAGTTTGAGGTTGTTTTAAATGTTTTTTGAAAAAGTCTCTTCTGCTCACTAAGGCTGCATTTATTTGATTAAAAATACAGTAAAAACAGCAAAATTGTGAAATAATATTACAATTTAAAATAAGTGTTTTTCATTTGTATATTATTCAAAATGTAATTTATTTCTGTGATCAAAGCTGAATTTTCAGCTTCAGCTTCAGTGTCACATGACCCTTCAGAAATCATATTTTTGTGAAAACTAATTTTTTATTCAGGATTATTTGATGAATACAAAGAACAGCACTGATTTAAAATGGAAATCTTTATTTAATTATAAATATTTGTACTACCACTTTCAATCAATTTAACGCATCCTTGCTGAATAAAAGTATTAATTTCTTTTAAGAAGTACACTTTTGAATGGTAGTGTATATGTAACTCCATCTGTTGTATTTTTTTAGTCACTCCATTCACCCCTCAGCTTTTATATTCTATCTTTAGCCAATCAGATCGCTGTTGCCTCAGAAGCTCATTCTGATTGGTTGATTAATTCATTCATAAACTCTGCTGTTTCTCATGAGCTGGTGAAGCCATGGGAAACCACTGAACCCTGGGAAAAAGTACGATGCCTGTGTGAACTTTGTTTTCGACTGTCGAAACCTGTCGAGTGTCTGTTTGAGAGCCAATCAATCCCACCGATTTTAGCAGGAACGAGGAAGTTCGGGTCAGATCAGATCAAACATTCCCACAATCCTCGTTAGGGCGGAGCGCTGACCTCAGTGGAGGTTTCTCCCTGTGTTTGTGCCGTCTTCTGAAGGTAAATAAAGCTCAGGTGAATCAGATGGGTCATGCCGGATTAGATATTACCCACGCTGCTCTCTGAGCAAATAGCTGGCAGCTCTGACACTTTACTGAGGAGATTAGTGTCGAGATCAGACGTCTGTGGCCTGGCGTGATCTCAAACACACACTCGTGTGATCTGCTCCTGGATTTGTTCCCAGTCCTTCCTGTCAGGCGCTTCTCAGGTGTGTAATTAGGTGTCGGTGTAATGTTAGATTTGTGTATCTGATGTTTGTCCTGTTCAGAGCGTTTCTTCTTCACCTGCCGTCTTCTCATGTGGTCTGATTGCAATTGTAGTGTATTGTAGTGTGATTTGTGTTGAGGCATGTTATTGTTAATCAATCCTGAAGGTCTTGTTTGATTATATGGACTTTTCCAAAAAGGTTAGGATGCATTAAAAAAGTGCAGCTGTGTTGCTTTCAAATGATTGCATGTGACCAGAAGTTGCAAGAATTTGTACTTTTACCTGCATGTTGTTGGCATCTGATGACCAAAGATGAGCTTAGATGCACTGAAATCCAATCCACTGTATTTATTTTGTGAATAACTTCGCTACATGTGTTAAGCCTTGTTTATATTTTGTAAACTTTTGTTTAATTTTGAAAAAAAAAGAAAATATTATTTGTTCGCTTGTTCATTCGTTCATTTTAAATAATTAATCAAGCAAAAATCAAATTTCTTTATTGACATTTGTTTGTTTATATTTATTTATTCATGCATTTCATTTAAATTAATAATCAAGTAAAAAAATTGCATGATTTTTTTTTTCCTTTTCCCATTAATTCTCTTTTCATCCTTTCATGCATTCATGCATTCATTTTATTTAAATTATTAGTCAAGTAAAAATCACACAAATTTTTTTATTTTCATGAAGAAAATTGCTTGATTTTTTTTTTTCTTTCCCATTTTTCTCTTTACCCTTTTCCCATTCATTCATTCATTTTAAATGATTTCTAGTAATCACAATTATTAAATTTGTTATTATTTAATATTCATTTCATTGTTATTATTATTATTATTTTAAATTTTCTTGAATTTTTTTTGTAAGAAAAAAACTTGATACAGTGATAACAGTTTTCATTTTTCTAAAATTTTCTTTAATTATATATATGATTAAAACAAGATAAAGATATTCTCTAAAAGGAGTATGATAAAATATATTAATTAAAAGCAGTAAAGTAAAATGCAGATGTTGAGAATAAATAATATAAATGAAGAAAGAAAAATTTGTACTTATTTACTTTATTAATTTTAAGTGTATTTTACATGGAAAACATACATAAATGAGGAAAAATCAAGTAATTAATCAATAATAATAATAATTATTATTATTATTATTTTTTTTTTAATTTTCTTGTTTTTCACTTCATTCATTTTAAATGGATTTTACTTAGAAAATGGTGAAAAGGGAAAAAAAACAAAGAAAAGAAAAAGTTTATTTCAGTCACTTTTATGCAGTAAACATACTTTTTTTTTTCACTCTATTTGTCCTCTGCAGTGTCAGGAAAAAGGTACAGCAGTGGTACTTTTCAAAAGGTACATCTTTGTACCTTATTTACCTCTAAAGGTGCATATTAGTACCTAAAATCTGTATGTTAATACCTAAATGCTACAGCTTTTGTACCTTTTTTCTGAGCGTGTGGTAGATTCTAAAAAACAAACAGTGATCTGAAACGTTACAAAGTTACGTTTCATTTAGCATCTCCCTTTCTCTTTCTCTTTCTCTCGACCCCTCTGTAGTCACACTGAGTCTGATTCTTGACAGGCCAGCTTGTTTTGTGACCACATCCAGCTGGCACCGCAAGAGCGGCGTGTGCGCCCACCACCCCATTAACATCACATTGACTCCAGTGCCTTTAATGAGCCGTCACGGGCCAACCCTAACAAAACACAGCCTGACAGGCCTTATAATCGGCCCTGTGTTTACTCACAAAACCTTAAAACGCCACAGCCACGCTCCTGTGCTGACAGAAAGCCGTGCGCTCGGGCACAGGCACGCTCCCGCGCGTCCCGACAGCTCCACGGCGCTTCCACACAGCACCGATGCACGGGCCACAATGTAAACACAGGCGCTTGAGACGCGTCTGAAAGCTGCTGTGTTGTTTATAGACTCCAGCTCATGCGAAAAGCAGCCGTTTGTCATCGCAGAGCCCGTAAAACAATGCTTTCATGCGCCGGGTGATGAAAGCCGTCCGTTTCTGGAGCGACCGCACAGCACGGCCGCGTTTCTTCGACAGATCGTCTGATATAGACAGGTGGGGTAAAAATAGAGGCTAATTGTACGTGGTATTTACGGGAAAGAGGCGAAAGTGTGTAATTTGCGCTTTTGGACGGCACGAGCAGGATCTGTAATCAGCGCTCGCGTACGCTCGAGCACACGGCTGTATTTAGGTAGCTGGCACAGCCGTGTCTGTGGTTTCGAGAGCCGCTCGCTTTGAGATTTCCTGCTGCGTCTTGATTTTTACATGATAAATGCATATTTAAGGGCCTAACTCGCACCAAACCACCGCTCCAACTGCAGACTGGATTTTGTTTTTAGACTCTGGCTTGTGGTTTGGTGCATCCCTAACCTCCTCATCACCGTGAGGTGTAACTGTCCATTTTTAGTTATGTTTACGTTTTAGATTTATTGGAAGACATAATAAACAAGATGCAAGCTATATCAATAGCGGTTACAGCATTATGCTGATTTTCAGAGAAAATAATCTGTCTATCTGTCTGTCTGAATTTGATCT
The DNA here is from genome assembly GCF_022985175.1 of Labeo rohita. Classification (NCBI taxonomy): domain Eukaryota; kingdom Metazoa; phylum Chordata; class Actinopteri; order Cypriniformes; family Cyprinidae; genus Labeo; species Labeo rohita. Next base: position 1,467,486 of record NC_066871.1, read on the forward strand.
ATTGTGTTTTATTAGTTTTATTTCATTTTTTTTTAAAAATAATACATTTGTCAAGTTAATATTACAATATATTTATTTTATTATTTATTTTACATTTAAACAAGTGAAGATCATAAGTGTTTTCTTATTTTTAAAAAATCATTTAAATTATAATGTAGAATTACTAAAATCTTATTTTATTAATTTAATTGTATTATTTACTTTTATTTAAGATTTATTTTAGATTTTAGATATAGATTTATTTTAGATAATAATTTATTATAATTCATTTTATTTATTAATTTTATTAATAAATGTGTCAAATAAAAATCACACTGTTTCAAAATAAAATTGTATTTATTTATTGTATGATTTTTATTGACTGATTTTATTTAATTTTATTATGTATTTTTAGATTTATTTAAGATTTATTTTAGATTGTATTTAAATAAGTTATTTATTTATTTATTTTATTTTATTTGTATTAATTTTATTTATTAATTTTCTTAGAACATTTTTCCAATAAAAGCACACTGTTTATTTACTGTTTGAAGTTAATTCTATTTATTTATGGTGTTATTTTATTTAAGATTTAATTAATTTATTTATTTTATTAATACTTTTGTCAAAAAATCACAATATTTATATTATATATATATAATATATATATATATTACTAATTAAATTGTTATTTTAGATTTATTTAAGATTTATTTTAGGTTTTTATATTATTTATTGTATTGGATTTTATTTCATTTAATTTTGTTATTTATTTTACATTTTTTTTAAAGATTTGTTTTAGATTTTATGTAAATTATTAAATTAATACATTTTTTATTCGTATTCAACTGTATTCATTTTTTAATAAAAATGTTCGAATAAAAATCACACTATTTATTTGTTTAAATTTTGTTTTTATTATTTTGTGGTGTTATTTTATTTAAGATTTAAACAATGAGTCAAGTAAAAATCGTAAGTGTTTGCTTTTTAAAATTTCATTTAAATAATTAATTTTTATTAATTTATTTTAATACTTTTGTACTTTTTGTTATTTATATTTGTTTTTTATTCATTTAATGTAATTATTTATTTTAGATTTAATTTAAATAGTAAAACGTAATAATTTATTCTTTTTATTCATTTAATTAATAAATGTGTCAAATAAAATCACACTGTTTATTTATTTTTAAAACGTAATTTTATTTATTGTGTAATTTTATTTTATTTATTAATTTTAATTTTGTTATATATTTTAGATTTAAGATTTCTTTTAGATTTTAATTCAATAAATGTATTAATTTTTTAGTCATTCATTTTCTTAAGTGTTTCAAATCACACCATTTATTTTTTACATTTATTTTTATACATTTTCTCATTTATTTATTTAGGTTTTAAACAATTAGTCAAGTGAAAATTATTATTTACTTATTTGTATACATTTTTAAATAATAAATAATACATTTATTTTTATTCATTTTATTTATTCATTTTATCTAAATAAGTCAAGTAAAATCACAGTTGCAGAAATGCACTTACAGTGGAAGTACTTCAGGGAATAACTGTTAAAAATACACTTTTTTTTTTTTTTTTTTACACTTACAACCACAATAGCAAGGTTATATTACATCTTTGAAGTTTAGCGTTATGTCACTAGAAAATCTGTTAACCTGCTAACTTTCACTCACACAAGGATCCCAGCAACAGATGTGCCAAAACTATTCACACAGCTTTTGTTTTCACCATTTCAGCACTGCAATTATGTCAGTTGTTCATCCATCTAATCCGTCCCACCGCCAAAAGAGCGATTTAGACACTTCACAGCTCAAATAATAAACAGTCGTGTACAGAATGATTCATGTAAGTGCCTTAACAAAAACACAAGCCTCACTTTTCTGTTTTTAAACCCTGGCTGCTTGTCCTCCATTGTAAGTGCATTACTGTATTTATTTGAGGGATGAATTAGAATAATTTTCAGTGGCAATCGATATTATATGCCAACTGCTATCATTAGAGCTTGAATCTGGAGCATTCCTGCATTTTACAAACCTCTGAAGGGTCACCGGGTTTAACGGAGTTTTATACCCAGCATGCTTTGCTGTCACTCTTGCGGTTTAGCGTCAATTAGGAAACTGATCGTGTCTTTCAGAGGAGCTGTTATGGAGCGGGTGGGACGCGCAGGTCTTCAAGAGACGCGTGTTTTCTTGATGCGTGTGTCTTTTTGTGTGTGTGTTTCAAATTACAGAGCTGAAAATACTCCTCATAGTTTCAGGCCGCGCTGGCGCGCTGCGGTCCCTGGCAGCGAGGGGAAGCAGGAAAGGGAATATTTTCTGGACACGGGGGCCAGATTTCTCGATTTCGACTTCGGCTTCTGCTGCTTTTTGTGAAATCGGAGAGCCTTTGGAACGGAGAGGGCACCAAAAAAAAAGCTAAACGTTGAGAGTAGACTGAGCGACTGCAGGGGTTTGTGGGAGATGCAAACGCTTCACACAAGAAGGAATGAGTACGTTGGGTATATATTAGTCCCGTGGGTTAAACTCGCATCAGAATGTGCTGAAAACAAGCGGTGTGCGCTTCTGTGGAAGAATGGAAACTCATAGTCCATAATTCTCAGCAGATAATAAGAGAAGCGTTATTGAATCCAGATCAAGTATAACGAAAAGCACTTTCATCCTGTTTTGCATGCTAATTCTTATAATTTGAGACAACCTGGTTTCCCAGCGGGAACTTTAGATGTGAGTGTCTTTAGAGAAGATGTTGGACAGCTGCATTTTCATAATTAAAAATGCCATGAGAGCATTTGCTATGGCTTGATTTCTGTATGTAATGTTAAACCGTGTTATATGTGAAGACTGAAGGTTTTCATTGTTTCTTAAAGAAGCTTCTTTTGCTCACCGAGGCTGCCTTTATTTGATCAAAAATACAGTAAAATTGTGAAAAATTATTACAATTTAAAATAGCTGTTTTCTATTTGAATATATTTTAAAATATAATTTATTTTTCTGTGATGATAGGCTGAATATTTAGCATCATTACTCCAGTCTTCAGTGTCACATGATCCTTCAGAAATCAGTCTAATATGATGATTTGAACAGAATTAGTAGTGTATTTGCTTTTACATATTTATTTAGTTTTATTTTTATGTAATTATTAGTTTATTTATAGTTGTGTTTACATTTGTTCGTTTTTACTACTTTATTTTTTAAACTGATTTTTGTTTACTTAATTTTATTGATTTTTTTTTTTTTAAATTAATTTTATTTGTTCAATAATTTCACTTAAGTGCTTATATTTATTAACCTATTTGTATTTATACATTTATGCATTTTAATGTATACATTTATTTTGTATTCTTTATCTTTTTAATTAATCTAAATTAGTTTTTATTTGTTCAGTAGTTTCACTTATTTAATTACTTATTTTTTGTTTATATTTATTTACCTTTTTGTATTTATTCATTATTAAATATTTAATTCATTTTTTTTTATTAATTTATTCTATATTCTTTACCTGTTTTTGTTTTGTTTTTTTTTATTTATTTGATTAAAAATATAAACACAAAATAAGTAAGTTAAATATTTGATTTGAATATTTATTTATTTATTTTATTTATTTATTTATTTATCTTTTTATTTTTTGTTAGTTATGAATGTATTCATACTTATTTTATGTTTACATTTATTCACTTTCACTTATTTTTTTAGTTTACTTTTTAAAATTTATTTTAATTTATTGGTTTAGGTTTTTTTTTTTTTTTACTTTTTTGTTTAGAATTATTTACCTTTAATTGTTTGTATTTATTTATTTATACATACTTTTATGTATATATTTTTATTTGTTTATTTTTATACATTTTTGTAATGTAAGTTATTTCTGTGACGTAAAGCTTCTTTACTTTTGACATTTATTTATTGAAATTTATTGAAATTTATTTTTATTTGTTCAATAATTTCACTTATTTAATTGCTTATGTTTATTTACTTATTTGTATTTACTTAATTCATTTATTAATTTATGCATTTTAATGTATAAATTTATTCTGTATTCTTTACCCTTTTTATTCATTTAAATTTGTTTTTATTTGTTCAATAATTTCACTTATTTAATTATTTATTTTCTGTTTTGTTTGTTTATTTTTTTGGTTAAAATATAAACAAAATAAGTTTAGGTAAAATATTTGTTTTTACGTATTTATTTAGTTATTTGTTTGTTTAACTTTTTGGTTAATTATTAATTTATTCATATTTATTTTACTTATTTAATTTTTAATTGACTTTATTTTTTACTTATTTTTTTCATTTATTCATTTATTTTTTTTATCTTTTTGTTTAGAATTATTTACTTTTAATTATTTGTATTTATTTGTATATATGTATTTATATGTATTTATTATTATTTTTTTATTTTTTTTAATGTAATTTTTTATGTGATGTAAAGCTGACTTTTCAGCATCATTACTCCAGATTTGCTGCTCAAAAAACAGTTATTATTATCAGTGTTAAAAACAGCTGTGCTACTTCATATTTTTGTGGAAACTGATGCATTTAAAAGTTTGGGGTTAGTATAAAAAAAAAAAAAAAATTCACCAAGAGTGCCTTAAATTAGTAAAAAGGACAGTAAAGACATTTATAATGTTACAAACTATGTCTGTTTGTCTATGTCAATCTTATTTATAAAAATTCTTAAATTTGTTTTGACCCCCCCAAAAAAAAAAAAAATTTGCATATTAGAATGATTTGTGAAGGATCGTGTGGCACTGAAAACTGGAGTAATGATGCTGAAAATTCAGATTTGGTCACAGAAATATATTACATTTTAAAATATTTTCAAATAGAAAAAACTTCCTTTAAATTAAAACAAATATTTTGCAATTTTAATGTATTTTTGATCACATAAATGCAGCCTTTGTGAGCAAAAGACAAAATATCATACTTTGATGCTGAAATATAATGATGCAGTCATATTAAAAGCAGTGAGGGATTTTGGTTCTTGAAATCCTGCATCTTTTCTGACTTAAAATGATGAGTGGCTGTTGAAGTGAGCAGCTGGATCATAAAACAGTCTTGGCTGAGCGACATTTCCAGGGTTTCAGATGAATATAAATGCTAAACGCTCACAGCTCGACTCCAGATCCTCAGTGAACCTGGCTGTGCTGTTTCCATATGGAGGAAGAAAAATGATGTTTACTGTTTGAGGATGTGTAATACAAACATTACGTTCTATAGTATCAACATTTGTAAATATGATGTACAACATTTATTGTTTCGCTCCAGGAAAATTTGACGGCATTGTGTAAAAATGTGATATTGATTTATGTGGAAGGGGATGTTTGCTGGTAATAGTTTATCAACTAATTAAATAGATCCCATTTACTCAAAGCCAGGGTTATTCATTTCACTTTACAGACCCAGTTCTTGGTATGAAAACAGTTTCAGACGTGCCGTACACCATCATCACTGTGCTGAATAGTATTCATAGTATGACTCTGTTACTGTAAACCCTTCAGAGTGGAGATGTGCACTATAAATGCAGGACATGAGTGGAGAAAAACAGACAAAAGGATATCTTTACTGTATCAAAGAATTTTTTTATATCGATTGGTTAATGATATGTATTTATTCATTTGTACTTTTTTATTTATGCATTTATTTACTTATATTGTTTACATTTATTTACTTGTAATTGTTTTCTATTTTTTATTCATTTATTTATTTATTTTTATTTATTTTTATTTTATTTATTTTATTTATTTAATAAGTTTTATCAGTTTTTTTATTGTAATTTATTACATCTGTCTTTCAGAAATGATAATAATATGCTACTTGAACAAAATAAGTAAAATGTATTCGTTTTTACATATTTATTTAATTTGTTTTATTTAAAAATTTTTTGAAGGTCATTTAATTTTATTTTTGTTTGTTCAATACTTTCACTTATTAAATTACTTATTTTTTGTTTATTTTATTGATTTAACTATTTATTTATTCATAATTAATTAATTAATACATTTCATGTATTATTTTTTCTGTATTCTTTACTGTTATTTATTTTATTTATTTACTTATATTGTTTACATTTATTTACTTCTACTTGTTTGTATGTATTTATTTTTATTTTTATTCATTTAATTATTTAGTTTTACTTTGTTTTATTTATGCATTTATCTATGGTTATTTTTGTTTACTTTATTTGTATTTATTCATTTATATACATATTTTCATGTATTTTTATTTCATTTTCATTCATTCATTTATTTAAATTTTTTTTACACTTTTTTTAATGTATTAATTTATTAATTTATTTTTATGTATTTATTTAAATATATAAACAAAATACATAGTGAAATGTTTTTCCATTATTAATTTTTTTTTTTATTTAATTGTGGATTTATTTATACTTATTTTTTCTTTACATGTATTTACTTTTACTTATTTTTTTAAAATGACATTTATTTTCATGATTTTCATTTAATTATTTTTTATTCATTCAATAATTTTACTAATGTAGTTACTTATGTTTATATTTATTTACCTGTTTATATTTATTTATTTATTTATTATTTTTTGTTTATACATTTTTATGGATTTTATGCATCTTTTCCTGTTTTATTTGTTTATGTATTTATTTAAAAATAAGTAGTAAATAAGTACAAATGTATGGTGTTTTTTTTTTTTTTTTTTTTTTTTTTTTTTTTTTACATATTTATTTATTTATTTTTTAGTTATGGATTTATTTATTCTTATTTTTTTCTATTTATGTATTCAATTTTACTTAATTTTTAATTGACATTTTATTTTTACTATTTTTATTTATTAATTACATTTTTTAAATTTCTTTGGATTTATTTATTCAATAATTTTACTTAACTGCATATTTTTGTTTATTCATTTAATTGTTAATACATAATTTATTCCGTATTCTTTATTTGTTTGCTTTCATTTAATTTATTTTTTACTTTTTAGTTTATAACTATTTACTTTTTATTTAGATTTGCTTATTTTTATTTATGAATTAATCTATACTTATTTTTTTATTTACTTTTTTAGTTTGTATTTATTGTTTAACTTATTTATACATACTTATATATATTTTTTATTACATTTTCATAGTTATTCATTCATTCATTTACTTTTCTCATGTCCTGTGTTCATATAGTGTTATGTATATGTATGTGTACATTGATTTTGTGCCAGAAGAATCAAACATTTCTGTATAATTATGCAGAACTCATGATTTGTCTTTAACATCTGTCATTGTTCATGCTGATGAATCAGACAGTTTTCATAAACGCCTCATGTGATAAGCGGATAATCATTTTACCAGTGCTTTTAAACCGCTGACCGTCTCTGCCGTCCAAATGGCAGTCTCAGCCATAGTTACGCACAACCACGTAAATATTGATTCTGGATCGTCAGGATGTTTTTCCCATCAGGTCTTTTTGAAACGGCTCCCCTGGCTTATATGAACGAGTGCGACGTGTAAATTCAGTAACACGAGCAGGTCTTGAGCGTCACCTGCCTGATGTACTTCCTGTGAAGCGCCACATCTGTTCACAGCTGACCTGTGTTCTTATCTCACTCCGCACTCGCTGCGGTCGTGTCTGTCGTGCTTTGGCTCGTGTTCGTGTGTTTTGGGCTAGAGAGTGTCTTAGGCTCTCTCAGGCCGCTGTGTTTTATGTGTTAGTGTTGGCCGTCCGGTACAGACCCGTGGCTGAGCGCCAGTATGACACACATGCTTCTCATTGGGCTAATTATTTCCGGCAGTTATTTTCTCCGAAGCGCGTGTAACACGTTGTGATCCTGCATATCTGAGATCTGTCTTGCGTAATTTTGGACAGACATGCAAAAAGTGTGTTTTTTGATAAGTTTGGTAAGTCCGCAGATTAAATAGTTCATTCATTCATTCATTTTATTGCACTTTATATTATACCTTCTTATAGTATTTCATATTTTACATTTTAAAATAATACATACATATAATCTTTATAATCTTTTTTGGTGTTTTTACATATGAATTATATAAATCATTTTATATCATTATTCATAATGATTGGTTATTTATGCAAAAACATTTTTTAAACTTATTTTAATTTTTTAAAAATGTATATTTAGTATATTCAATAATTTTACTTATTTACTTACACATTTTTGTTTATATTTATTTACCTATTTATTTTTTTTATTTGTTTATAATTTTTTAGTGTTTATTGTGTATCCGTACTTGTTTGTAGGTTTTTATACATTTAAAAATATAGACATAAAATATGTTAAAATATATTTGTTGTGCATGTATTTATTTATACTTATTTTTGTTTACATTTATTTTTACTTATTTTCATTTATTAATTATTTTTGTTACATTTATTTGTATTTATTTAATATTTTTTATTTATTTATATTTACGTATTTGTATTTATTTATCTGACCAATAAATTAATAATACATATTTATGTATTAATTTATTCTGTATACTTTATACTTAAATACTTAAAACTAAATAAATACTGTATAAAATACTGTATACTGTTTACTTAAAATAGGTAGAAGTAAAAATATATTTGTTTTTACATATTTATTTATTGATTTATTTAAGATATTTAAAATAAATAATATAATTTGTAATCATTTATAAAATATTTATTTTATATTATAAAAATTATAAAAAAAGTAATTAAAAACATGTTTTTTCTATTTTATATAATATATTTAATTCTGAATAACTGAAAAGGCATACATTATTAATTTTAAATATTACATACAATTACTATATAAAAAAAATTAAATATTATAATATCCCATATGTTTCTTATAATTATAGAAATAAATACACTATATTATATAAATAAATAAAAACACTATACACAATATACATGGTATATGTGATATACCATATCTGGTGTAGATTTATTTATTTATTTTACTACATTTTGTAATATTTTATATGTTCTATTCAAATAGAAGTATTTAATTATAAAAAAAAGGCATACGTTATCTAAATATAATATTTAAAAATATATATTTAAAAAAATATATATAAAAAATAAAGTATACAAAATATATAAAATGATTAAAAATATATAAATATTAAATGTATATTATATATAAAATATTGTAATTATTATTCATATTGTTCACTATACACACTCATTTACATGGTATACATAAACATTATGTTTTGTCCTGCAGAAATGTGGTTGAATTAGTTTTTTGGACTTAACATTTTTTTGTTGTTGTTTTGTGATTACAAGTTTTAGTGCATTACTACTTTTTTTTTTTTTTTTTTTCCTACTGAGAACGTGTTGAGCTAACTAGTAAGAGTGCTAGCTACTGTACAATGCAGTCTATGGCAATTTGAATTATGCTTCTCAACTACCAATAAGAGTGTTCTCTGTAATCCCAACATTCCAATCCATTCCGCAAAGTTCCACAGGTTTTCCCGCCAAAACCAATAGAGAAAATTTTAAATAGTCTGCAGATTGTGTTCGGGCCTGTATGTACGAAATTTAAATGGGTGAAGGAATCTGGAGAGCTTTGTTATGGTGGTGCTAATGAAGAGAGGCTCTGTGAAGTCTGTGAGGTGTGTGTTTTTGGAGTCAGGAGCGAGATCTCTGGCCAGCTGGCAGCAACTCTGCACATGTGCACGTGTGTTTTTCAGTGCAGAGGCCTCATTAGCAGAAGCGTTGCCCAGAGACGTTCCTCTTCTAGCTAATTACCCCAGCGCACACATGTGTCTGACACCTGGAGCCAAGATGGCTCCTCATCCCACGCCGCAGTTTGGGAGCAGCACATCCCGAGGACTCTCAATCATCCGCTGGGGCCTGAAGACGACACCCTGAATCCCTAGGGAACCGGAGGAGAAGAGCAGACCAGATCAAGACTTGTGGTTTGTGTGAACTCTGGCTCTTCCAAAGGCTCTCATCTCTTGATCTCATGGGTGTTGGACAGCAAAACTTTCTGATTGGACAGAGCTGTGAGATTCTTCCTCCACGTCCATGAGAGTATTTGCCACTCGAGGCCTGAATGCTTCAGACACTGTTTGAAGTCGGTCCGACTTCTGTGAATCTGTGGATTCAGACATCATCATCACTGTGCTGAATAGTAGTAGAGTATTGCTCTGTTACTGTAAACACTTCAAAGTGGAGATGTGCACTGTATGAATACAGGACACAAAGGGAGAGAGAAAAGAGAAACAAAAAATCTAGTTAAAAATATTAATGAATTAAATGTATTACTTTTTACTTATTTTTGTTTGTTTATACTTATTTATATTTTCAATGTATTTTTATATACATATTTTTACTTACTTTGTTTTTATATAGTTTCCTTTTTTAATTATACTATTTAATAATAATTTATGCTTATTGTATGCATTTGTTTATATTTCTATTGCTTATATTTATTTATTTCATTTGTTTATACTTTTGCATTTATTTATTTTTTTCTTGCACATATTTTACTTGTTTTTTTTTACGTATTAGTTTCATTTCATTAATTATATAAATATATAAATGTATAAATAAAATGAAATAGATAAATATTAAGAAATTAATAAATACATAAAATATATATTTACGTATTTTTTAATTTATATATATTTATTTATACTTTTTGCTTATTTTGTTTATTTACAATCATTGATGTTTTTTTTATTTATGTATATTTATTTATGCTTATATTTATCTACTTTGTTTATATATTTCCTTTTTTTAGACGTATCTATGCTTATTGTAATGTATATTATTATATTTCTATTACTAATATTATTTATATTTATTTAATTAGTTTATACTTTTGCATGTATTTATTTTTACTTAATTTTGTACTTAATTTCAAATTGTTAATTTTTTTACATAAAATATTTATAAATATATTTATAGGTAAAAATAAATATTAACAAATGAATAAACGCATACATAAAATATTTATATTATATTATAATATTATATTTTCGTTTATTTACACTATTTACTTTCATTTTACTGTTAAATTATTTTTATTTACAAATGTGTACTTATGAATTTATACTTATGTATTTATCTACTTCATGTGTATATATTTTACTTTTTTATTTATGCTAATGCTTATATAAATTTGTTTACATTTGTGATTTATTTTATTTATACATAAAAATAAATATTAATAAATGAACAAACATATAAAATATTTATATGTAATTATTTATGAATTTATTTATACTTTTTATATATATATATATATATATATATATATATATATATATATATATATATATATATATATATATATATATATATACTTATTTTATGTATATGTTTATTTATATTATTTAGAATCAATTTATAAGTATTTATAAATAAATAAAAAGAAATAAATATGAACAAATTAAATACATACGTAACATTTTTATATTTTCTTATTTCTAAAATTATTTCTACCTATTTGTTTATTTAATTATACTTTTTACTTATTTTTGATTATTTATCCTCATTTTTATGTATTTGTACATATGGATTTATGCTTATTTATCTATTTTGTTTATATATTTATGTTTTTATTTGTACTTATGTTACACTTTTGTTTATATTTGTATTACTTATTTATATTGATTTATTTTATACTTATGCATTTATTTATTTTTCTTGCTCTTATTTGTTTTTTTTTATTTATTCTTTTTACTTATTAATAAAATGTTCTATTATATGTATTTGTTTATATTTATATTACTTTTTTTTTTTTTACTTAATTTTTTACTTATTAATTTAATTTACTTATTTAATTTAATTTAATTTAATTTAATTTAACACATGAATAAATGCATACATAAAATATTTATTTATATTTATATCTTTATTTATTAATTTATTCATAGTTATATATTTATTTACTTTCACATCTATTTATTTATTTATTTAGCCAAGTGTCATACACGCACATACCATGAGATCATGTGGCCGTCATCACAGTGTTTAATAGTATAGCAGTGTGATTTATTAGCGCTGATGGCCTGAACGATTTGGACACTATTTTCATTGGGTCCTCTGCATACGCCCCACTTCTGTGACTCATTAGCAAAGTAAACTAGCAAGTGGGCGAGCGGGAAAACCGTTGACGGTGGTATCCATCATGAAGAGGTCACAAACTACTGCAAGAGGGAGGTTCAGCTTGATCTCCGTAGCCTCGCGTCATTGCGCTAACGAGTCTTTTCCTCAGTGCTTTATTTGTGTGACGTGTTTTCACAGGCCGCTCACACTGATTACAGCCGACGCTGAGGTCTCAGCGGGTCTGTGTGTCTTAAACGTCTTGTGAAAAGTCAAGAAATGTGTTACGCTTTCATCTTTAGACTTTACGCTGTGCACAAAGCTGATTTGGTTTTCAAATCCAATTTTTGGGATTGGCTTTTCACTGTACAGATGAAATCTGATCCTTTTACACAGTGTTGTCAAGATCAGATCTCAATGGGTTTCTTCAGCAATCGCTGCAAAAATTAGGTTTTAAAGAGGTTTTAATCCTGTTTTCACAGATTTTTTTTTTTTTATAATTAAACCATGTGACAAGATCTGTTAAAATACATTTAAATACACTTTGTACTACAATAGTCATTGGTTCTGTATGTAGTGGGCCCTTTGTTGGAGCTCAGTCGTCTTCATACGGCCACATAAAGCACTAGTGCAGATGAAACCAATATTCTCCGGCTCTATTCCCTTCCAGTTCTCATTCTGGATAAGTAAGCGTCTGCTAATATGACAGATTTTCCGTTGGCGGTAGCGAGGCCATCTGCAGATGAAATTCAAGCCCATCCGAGGACATTTAGAGGCGCTCGTCACCTGACGCAGCGCAGAACTGCTGAACTTTGGCGTATTTCAATCGAGCTAATAAAACGCTGGCGTATGTGTTGAGTCTGTGCTCTGCTGCCGAACAGGAATGTGAGGTGGCGGCCAGACGCTCGATCCCCTGCAGGAGTCACATGGCAGTCAGGTGCACGTCCCTCAGCCGAAATACAGACGCTCAGAGGGAAAGATGCGGTCAGACAGAGACAGTGATGCTGATGATGATCAGAAAGAGTTAGCAGGTTCACATCACCTGTACTGTGGAGTGAGCGTTTTTAAATCTTCATTTAGTTCTGTTGCCAGGATTGCTTGTTTGTATATTTATTCATTTCTACTGACTGTATATAAAAATGTATTTTCTAATGTAATAATTAAATACAGTATATATATTATATAATAATTTTATTATTATAGATTTTTAATATGTAACTTAAAATTAATAATATTTGTGATTTGTTTTTTTTTTATGTATTTATTCTTTGATATCAAAAGATATTTTTTCTTACAATAAAATAAATAAATAAATGTGCAACAATGAAATACAATAAATAAATAATATATATGCAATATATTAATTGCATAACTGTATATATGTTGTATATAAAATAAAGTCTTGATTAAATTACAAAATACAGAAATATGTATAATATAATTTTATTATATATTTTGAATATTTAAAGTAAAATAATAATGTTGTGCAACCAAAAAATACAAAAATACAATAAATATATATGTGCAATTTATAAGTGTGTATGTGTATATGTAAGCAGTCTTATTACATTAAGAAATACAAAAATATATGTATAATATCATTTATTAAATATTTAAAATATTTATCTTAAAATTAATAATTGTGATTTATTTTTTATATATTTATTCTAACCTTGATATCAAAAGGATTTTTGTTACAGTAAAAAAAAATAGAAAAAATATATATATAATATGCAACAATAAAATTATCTCTCTCTAATATATATATATATATATATATATATATATATAAATTGCATAGCTATATATGTATTGTATATAAAATAAATAGTTTGATTAAATTAAGAAATGCAGAAATATATGTATAATATAATTTTATTATTATATATTTTAAATATTTAACTTAAAAGTAGTACTTTTGTGATATCTTTTTTTTATGCATTTATTCTAACCTTGATATCAAAAGGATTTTTTTTCTTACAGTAAAAATGACAAATTAAATAAATAAAAATAATGTGCAACAATAAATAAATAATATACATGCTGTGTGAGTGTGTGTGTGTGTATATATAAATTGCATAACTATATAATTGTAAAAATTACATGAATTTATTATATTTTACAATAATTATATGCCTAAAAATGATATATATATATATATTATATTATATTATATTATATATATATTATATATTATTATATATATATAATAATTAGTGACCATCTTTAAAAAAAAAAGCACATTTACGTATTTTGAACCACTAAATACGCAATTTTTGTTTTTTTTATTTATTTAAAAAAATAATGCTTCGTCAAATAAAGTGGCACAAAAACATATTTGGTGACTCAGCGTTTTATTTATTGATTTATTTGTTCCCTATGGCAAAATTACGCTTTATCAAATAAAATGGCACAAAAACATATTTAGTGACTTTGCATTTCATTTATTTATTTATTTTTTTATATAATTGTTTTTGGTCTGTTAGTACATACTTGTCATTCATATCCAGCCGAATGGGTGCCTGCGGTTTTGTGTTTGTTTGTAGTTTAGTATGTTTAAAAGAAGAGTAAAGTGTGAAGTGCAGTGAGTCACTGATGTGATTATATGTGTTAATCCTCCATGAAGATTCACCTCCGGTATCTTTAAACATTTGTGGTAAGAAACTGACGATCAGAGCACAGTGATCCAGTCTCACTTCTTCTGAAAGTTCAGGTCAAGAGCACTAAGTCTGTCCAATTGTGTGTCTGTGGTCACTGTAAATTGGCTGCTCATTTCTGCAAGTCTTGCACATGTGTGCAGCTCTGAGTTTGCACATTGTGCTTTGAAGCCCAAGCACTATTAATGTGGCTGTGAGGAAATGAAAGCCAGCAAAGAGATCTGTAAACGCTGCTCGGGCCGGATTCCCTCTAATTACATCTCCAGATTTCTGCTGTCCAGCCACTTCATTTACAACGGGTGCGAGATCACATTCATGAATGAGCGCGTTTGTCTTCTCTTCGCTTTTCGCTGTTTGCGTCGTGTGGTGCAGTGGTTAGAGTGAAATCCAAAACATGTTCTTGTTGTTATTATGCACATTTTATCAGTGTTATTCCAAAGGGGAAAAAGGTTTATTGTTGTAATCTTTAATCAGAATATATTTATTTTATCAAAATGTATTTGTTTTCAACAATCTCTAGTCACTTTTCAGCCACTTATTACAGTCCAGTTGATATCTAAATTACTAAATCACAAATATATGTATATATTTTTTTACATTTCCTAAGAGGCAAATGTTTTTTCCCTCTGGGACCCCTGTGTCCCGTCTGAGACAGCTGGCAGTGCCAGTTTTTCTCCCCACATGTGGCCAATCTGCCGTCCCCGTCCTGAGGTCGACCGCAGTCTGGCAAACACTTTCTCAGAGGCATTCAGGACAATTAGTGTCGTGGCAAAATAATGAGAGGCTTTTCTTCCACTTCTGTGCTGTTGTATTTTACAGTGATCCATTCGGTTTCACACAATTAAAGCCTTAAATTTAACAGCTCAGGACGAAGATCTCTAATGGACGACTCTTCAGCTGGGGAAACTGTCTTGTCAACTAGTTTTTTTTTGTTTGTTTGTTTTTAAAGGATAGGTAATATTGTCTCTCTTTAATTTTTTTCCTTCTAGTTTTTTTTTCTACATTTTCTAATTTATGTTAATTAAAGTGTTGATTTAACAAAAGTTTTCAATTTCAGTTTAACATCAGCATGACAAGGCATTACAGGGTTTCAGTATTATCTAATTATATATTATTTATTATATATTTTTTTTAGTATGTATTATTCATATATTCACTTCTTATATTTTTAAGTTTACTAGTAGACATTTCTAATAATTTATTATATTTTGTATCATTTTATTATATTTTTAATTATTTATTATATTATTTTTTTTATCTAAATCATTTTCTATATATTATTATTATTATTATATGTAATATTTCTAAATTATTTGTATATTTAATAATTAATTATAGAAATGTAATTTTATTTTATTTTATTTATAAATATTTTTTTCCATTCAATTTCTGATTTTATATTTGGTAATTCATTATAGAAATGTTCATTTTTTTTTCAGTTTTATTAAAATAAATAAATAAATAAGTCATTTATTTAAAATTTTTGCCAGATTTAAAATCTTATACATTTATTCAAGGATGTTATTCGATAGTTTTGGCATGTAACAAACAACTCATTTTTATACTTGTAAATTTCCTTCTTAAAGAATTCAATTTCTAAGTTTACATTTAGTAATTATAGAAATTTCCACACATTTATATTTATATTTATATTTATATTTATATTTATATTTATATTTATATTTATATTTATATTTATATTTATATTTATATTTATATTTATATTATTTATAGAACTTCTGTCATCTGGGTTTTTTGTTTTGTTTGTTTGTTTGTTTTGAGGGATAGAGCGTAGTGTTCTCTCTCTTTAAGTTTTTTCTTTCCGTTTTTCCTATATTTATTTATTATGTATTATTTATATTTTTATATTTATTTTTTATTTTATTTTATTATAATTTAAAGTATTTTTATTATTATATGTTATGTTGTTTTTATCTTTTTTTTTCTTTATGTAGTATTATTATATAATGTGTAAAAATTATTAATATATTTGATAATTATAGAAATATTCATTATGTTATTTTCTAAAATGTTTTTCCATTCAATTTTTTAGCTTTATGTTTGGTAATTATTTATAGAAAATTCTGTATTTTCTAAATAAATAAATAAATAAATAAAATGTTATTATTTTATTTATTTGAGAATCTTATTTGATAGTTTTTAAAAATTACAAACAGTTCAATTTTATACTTAAAAGTTGTCAGTTCCCTCCTTAAAGACTTAAATTTCTAATTTTATATTTGGATATTAATTATACAAATGTCCTTATTTTTTATCTTATAAAAAAAATAGGGAATTCATATATTATTATATATTTTTTGGTTTTGTTTTTTGTTTTTTTGTTTTTTGCAAATTGACCCTATTTGTTGTGATCTACTATTTCAGCAAACCTGTCCTGACTTGGAAAACCGTTCTTGGCTCTTCATGAGCATCACTATGTGACGTGTTGTTTACAATTCAGAGTAGTTATCAGTTTTTGGTTTTTGTCAGTTTTACCGTTTTCATCCCCCCCGAGCGGCTGCTTGAGAGTTATATGAGAATGTTGTGTTTCTATTTTCCCATTTTAAAGCTGTTTTTAGCCGTTTATATCGCCTTAACAGATGCCGTTAAGCAATGCGGCCTCAATGAAAATTAATGCTGCGGCCGCCGGTGGTTTTTCATGACTCGATATGACTTTCAACGACTTGGCGTTCGCAATCGCTAATGCTTTTTGCACCGTGACGTTTTTCCCAGCAATCACAGGACCTGGATTGAGTTACTTTCCCCCTCCGTTTGCGTCAGGCCCCGCTGCCCCGGACACCCTGACCTCGTCTTGGCAACGTGTTCGTCCGTCCGCCGTGATTCGATGCTTGTTCCGGAAACACAGCTTTTAAATAAAACTAGGACTACCTTTAAAAGGTTGATGCTGAAATCCTCAGGTTACTTGATCTGTTTAAGGGTAGCACTTGTGACGTTTTAGCTGTGTGTGTGTGTTGCCACACAACCTGTGATAGACTATTTCTGAAAACGCCACGTCAGCCTACGTGTGAACGGCACACGTCTGTGCTAACAGAGTACGACTTTCCCACCGGTGTTGGTTATCAGAGAAGTTTCATGAATGCTAATCTATATCTTCCACTTTGTAGGTAATTTAAAAGAAGCAAATAGTATTCTCTGATTATGTTCGTTGGACATGTGTTTACATTATATGTAGCCGCATTGGTTGTGAGCCCTGCTGCAGGATGATGAGGTATAGAGATCTTCAGGAAGTGAGTGAGGCCGCAGGAGTTGTTTGGACGTCGAGTGCCAGGCACTGTAAGTCAACACCGGTGAGAAAGCACCTCGGCGAGTGAACGTCTGTTCAACCTCCGTCTTTCTCTCGGTATTTTTAGCCTCCCTCGCAGGAGTCATGGAGCTTGTTAAACGGCAAACCTTCTGCCTGCTGATCTCACGTCTGACCCCATGACCGGATAGTTGAGTAGGATGGTTGGTAGATAGATGGATGCTGTTAGATGGATAAATAGATAAATAGGTTGAAAGATAGATACTGCAGATGGGTTTTATGGCTAGATAGATTTGTGGGTGTGTAGATAGATGGATAGATGGATGGATGGGTTTATGGGTAAATAACTCTGTAGATATTTGGGTCGAGTAGTAGGTTAATTGGTAGGAAGATATGTAGGTGGATATACATAAATGGGTAGATATACATGTGTGAGTTCGTAGGTAGTTAAGTAGATAGATGGGTTCATGGGTAAATAGCTGGGTAGGTATGGGTGGGTAGATATATGTTGATGGGTGGATAGATAGATAGGTTTATAGGTTGATAGGTAGATGGATAGGTCAATATATAGGGAGATGGATGGGTAGGTAGATGTATTGGCTAATATATGGATAAATAAAGGGTAGATGGATATGTGGGTAGATAGTTGGGTAGGTAGACAGATATATGGGTTGATAGATGGATCAATAGATATGGGTAGATAGATGGTTACAGTAATTAGGTAGATGGGTAGGTAGATATTTTGGTTGATATATGGTAGATAAAGGATAGATATATATGGGTAGATAGAAGGGTAGGTAGATAGATATATGGGTAGATAGTTGGGTAGGTAGATATATGGATTGATAGATATATGGGTAGGTGGATATATTGGTTGATATAACCCGCTATGGTAGCGAAGGATAGATAGATATATGGTTGGTAGGTAGGTAGATAGATATATGGGTTGATAGATGGGAAGGTAGATATATTGGTTGATAAATGGGTATTGAAGGGTAGGTAGATATATGGTAGGTGGGTAGGTACATAGATATATGGGTTGATAGATGGGTATAATATTGGTTATATTGGATATATTGGTTGATATGTGGATAGATAAAGGGTAGATAGGTATACTGTATGGGTAGATAGTTGGGTGGGTTGATAGATATATGGGGTAGATATATATGTTGAAAGATATATGAGTAGATAGATGGCAGGTAGATAGATAAATGGTTTGATAGATGGGTTAATATATATATATGGGTAGATAGATGGGTAGGTAGATATATGGGTAGATAAAGGGTAGATAGATATATGGGTTGATAGATATAAAGGGTAAATAGATGGGTAGGTAGATATTTTGGTTGATATATGGGTAGATAAAGGGCAGATGGATGTATGGGTAGATAGTTGGGTAAGTAGATTGATATATGGGTTAATAAATATATGGGTAGGTAGATAAATTGGCTGATATATGGGTAGATAAAGAGTAGATAGTTGGGTAGGTAGATAAATATACAGGTTCATAGAAGGATAGGGACATATATTGGTTGATATATGGATATTTAAGCCGTAGATGGATATATATGGGTAGATAGTTGGGTAGGTAGGTAAATATACGGTTGATAGATGTATGGGTAGATAAATAGGTGGGTCGATATATGGTTAAATAGATGGATATGTATATAGATAAGTAGATAAATGGGAGATGGGTAGGTAGAAATATTGGCAGATGTTAGATGGATGGGTAGATATGGGTAGTTATCTTGGTTGGATTACTTTTAGATTACTTTTGACATGACTTGTTTTAAACTTACCATTAAATGTACCATATTTGTATACAAAAAGAAAATATAAAGAAAAGATGGATGGATGGATAGTTAGTGTAAGTCATAGCGCCGGTTAGGCCTCTTTCTGGTTCTGTTAGTGATTTGATTCTCATCACTCTCTCTCTGTACCTCAGTCAAATTTTTCCGTTTCCTTACATTCTTCCTCTTCTATCTTTTTTGAAACGCTCATTTGATGGGTCCTGCACTCCTCCGTTTTTCCCCTCTTTTTGATTTTTCCATCTGGAAGTTTGAGGCCGATGCCAATATTTGTCTTTTTTCCAGACGGCAGGCAGTGACGTCTGTGTGGTGAGCGGTTATACGCCGATCAATCTCGAAGGAAGAGTAGAGTTTAGAAATTGAGCCCTGTGTCAGTCAAAAAACGCAGACCTTTAATCCACACAAGATGCCTATTCAGAACAGTCCACAAGCGGCTCCTGCTGTAGGTGTGTCTGTGTGGCCAACATCTGCATCAATGTGAACAGCCATTATATCTGAACAATTATCACTAGTTTTCAACTAAGATCAGAGTTTGGTAGTCACTTGTGTGTTTCTTCAACTGTGGACTGTTTTGGTCCTTTTGATGTTCGAAGATTAAACACTAACACTATAAAAAGTGTTTTTTCCACGTTGTAAATAAAAGTAAGATTATTGGTTAAAGTTTTACAAGAAAATACTATTTCTGTTATTTCTACTTAAAATTTTCATGTTTAATTCAATGTGATAGTTATGGTAGCCTGTTTCCACCACTGAATAAAAAATAAAAAGGTAATTGCAACCTTTTTATCCCACAGTTCTGCCTTTTTTCCTCGCAATTCTGACTTTTTCTCAGAATTGGGTGATGTAAACGTGCAATTGTGAGTTATAAAGTCAGAATTGCATTATAAAAACATGTAAATGTGACAAAAAAAATATAATATTTCACAATTCTGATTTTTGCTCACAGTTCTAATTTTTTTCTGACAATTACATGATCGAAAAACTCACAATTGCTAGTTATAAAGACAGAATTGTAATATAAAAACATGTAATTGTGAGAAATAGTTTATGTTTTGCAATTCAGACTTTTTTCTTTAAATTGTGAGATGTAAACTCACAATTGTGAGAAAAAAAGTCAGACTGGTGTTATACAAATGTAATTGTCAGAAATAAAGTTTATATTTCACCATTCAGATTTTTTTTTCTCACAATTCAGACTTTTTTTCTCACAATTGTGTGAGTTATAAAGTCAGAATTGGGTGATTTAGAAACGTGCAATTGTGAGTTATAAAGTAAGAATTTTGGGATTTAAACATAACTGTGAGAAATAAAGTTTATATTTTGCAGTTCTGACTTTTTCTTACAATTGCGTGATATAAACTCACCATTCCTAGTTATAAAGTCAGAATTGCTTTATAAAAACATGTACCAGAGATTTGAGAAATAAACTTTATATTTTGCAATTCTGACTTTTTCTCACAATTTTGACTTTTCTCAGTTGTATGTGATAAACTCACTGTTGTTAGTGATAAAGTTAGAATTGCATGATGTAAACTTGCAGTTATAAAATCAGAATTGCATGATAAATACATGTAATTGTGTGTGTGAAAGTTTATATTTCAGAATTCTGACTTTTTTTTCTCACAACTGTGTGATAAACTCACAATTACCAATTATAAAGTCAGAACTGTGTGATGTAAAATTGCAGTTGTGAGTTATAAAGTCAGAATTGCATTATAAAAACTGTGAGAAATAAAGTGTTGCATTTCTGACTTTCTCACAATTCAGACTTTTTTTCTTAAAATTGCATGAAAACTTGCAATTGAGAGTTGTAAAGTCAGAATTGTGAAATAGTAGTAGTTAATAAGTAATAAATAGTTGTGAAAATAGTTTATATTTTGCAAAACTTTTTTTTGTTTATTTTTTTACAGTTTCTATCACACAATTTTAAGAAAAGGTCAGAATTATGCGATTAAAAAGTCACATTTCTTATTTTTCTTATTTCTTATTTTTTACTCAGTGGCAGAAATGGGCTTCCATAGGTACTTGTCATTTGTTTGTAATTGTAAAATTTACCCTGCAAATTCAAAAGGTTTTGCACAACCAATTTTTTTTTTTTTTTGTGCAGACTAGTTTAATATGTTTACAAAGTTTTAATTTTTTTCACCCCAATTTCTCTCACACAATCAGAATTGAAAATATAAAGTAACAATTTTTACATATAATGTTCAGCTTGTTTGTCTTTCTAAGGCTAATTTCATAGTATTTGATGTATTTCTTCACTCACATTTCATCTCACGTTGGGGCAAACTGATTGATATAAATAATTTTGAATAGGTTTCTGTTTGTTTTTCTTTTTAGTTTAGGCCATAGTTCTGAACATGCCATTATTTTTTATGATTTTAATATTTTTATATTGAAAGCCTGGGTTTGGGACGTGGATAAATAAAACCCAAACATAAAAGGCATTTGAAAAGTAGCAAAAATAAATGACGAAGGCATGGCAGAAACCGTTTCCAAAACCGTTTTAATGTGACCTTTATTTAACAGTCTGTTGTTTATAATAAACATCATAAAAGTCCCTGTAGTTGAAGAAACACCCATAATCAAAATGCAAACTCATGGGAAATGCAGTCATCCAGAAGCAGCAGGGTGGGAAACTGTTATTTATTTATTTATTTTACTTGGTCAATTTTATCTTTTTTTGATCTGTTTTTTTTCCCTAATGATCTGAATATATAAAACAGTTTTCCATTCATAAGAATGTGAACAAATGAGCTTAGCTGATGTTCATTTCATGAACTGTTGAAGCACATCTTAAATGAGCTTTCATGACAGTTAAGGTGCATTTCTCCATCACATTTGTTATTCCGCTGAAACATTCCTGGCTGCTGCGGTTTATGAAAATAATACATAATGATACATGCACATCTGCGCTATTGCACGCAGTGAGTGTGTATGAAAATATGAGTTTCTGCTTTCTGCACTACTCATTTTCCTAGCCGACATCAATCAACAAAATAATGTATTTTCATAACATGCATCTTCATCTCCAGTAGATCCCGTTTACCGTTTAAACGGACTCGTTTGGCCGCTCCGTCTGTCTAGTGGGTTTGGCGTCCCGGGACTCTCCGTTGATCTCGCTGGGATGATGCTGATCCCAAAGTCTTTCCTTTTGGGTTTTTTCTTTGCCGCTGCCCTATCTTTATTTTCCATCTCTCGCACTGTACATTTTTCTTTCCGTCCTAATTCTAGGTTTATTCATGTTATAATCAGTGTCAGTCCTTCTTTCCTGAGGGGAATCATAAAGGATCATTAAGTGTAATTACGTTAAATTTCTTAAGTACTGTGGAGAACTACATATTGCTGTAAATAAAAGATAAGTAATATTTTCTGGTAATACTTATGATTTTTTTTTTTTTTTTTTTTTTTTTTTAAATGGTACATTTTAGTTATTGCTATTAAATGTAATTGCTATTTAGTTAGTGCTATTAAATGATCTAATATTCATGCTTAATTTATTTTTTCCCTGTATTCAGAAGGAAAAGTATGTTTTATTCAGTTTTATTTAAATATAAATTAATAAACAAATATTTATTTATTATAAATCAATAAATATTTATTTCTTTTTAGTGTATATATTATATTTATTTTTGGCTATATTCAGAAGGGAGAGCAGTTATTGTGCTTTAAATTAAATATAAATAAATAAAACTAATTATTTACTTATTACATGCTAATAAATGTACATCAATGTCAATATTATTTATTAATAAATCAAAAAATAATTTCTTCATTTATTTTTTATTACTTTTTTTGGTATTAATTCAGGAGGGAAGCATGTTCTGTTCAGTCCATTCTATATAAAATGTATTTATTTATTTGTTTATTTTCAATGTGTATATTATATTTATTTTTGACTATATTCAGAAGGGAGAGCAGTTATTGTGCTTTAAATTAAATATAAATAAATAAAACAACGAATTATTTACTTATTATAATATTACATGCTAATAAATTATGTCAGTGTTATTTATTAATAAATCAAGAAATAATTTCGTTAATTTATTTTTTTATTGCTTTTTTTGGTATGAATTCAGTCCTTGCGTTCTATATAAAATTATCTATTTATTTGTTTGTTTATTTTTAATGTATATTATATTTATTTTGGGGTATATTCAGAAGGAATAGCAGTTATTGTGCGCTAAATTAAAAATTAATAAATAAACCAAATAATTATGTACTTATAATATTACATGCTAATAAATGATGTCAGCATTATTTATTAATAAATCAATAATTTGTTTTTGTTTTTTTTGTGTATGTATTCAGGAGGGGAGAATGTTCAATTCAGTCCTTGTATTCTATAAAAAATTAAAATAAAATGTTATAGGCTATATTTAGAAGGGAAGAAGTTGTGCTCTAAATATAAATAAACAAACAAACAAACAAATAAATGTTTATCTAAAATGTATCAATAAATATTCAATAAACATTTTGTCAATGTATTTATTATTAATATTATTATTATTATTATCATCATTATAATTACTATTATTATTTTATCTGTATTCAGGAGAGGAGCATGTTCTATTTAGTCCTTGTATTATAAATAAATTGTAAAAAAAAAAAAAAAAGTAACATTTGTGTTTATTTCTTTATTTATTTACTGTACTATATATATATATATATATATATATATATATATATATATATACATATACATATACATATATATATATATATATATATATATATATATATATATATATATATATATATATATATATATATATATATATATATATATATATATATATATATATATATATATAGTACAGTGTATATTATATTTATTTATTTATTTTTCCTATATTCAGAAGGGCTAGCAGTTATTATACTGTAAATTAAATATAAATAAATAAACATAATTATTTACTTATTTTACTAGCATGTAATGTTATAATATTTTATGAATTTATTATTTTTAAATTCTTTTGTATTTAGGAGTGGAGCATGTTCTATCCAGTCCTTGTATTCTAAAAAATGCAATTTTTAAATAAATATTAGTATTTTAAATAAAGTAAACTAAATAATATTTATATAATATAACACAATATATTTTATAAAAAAATATATTATGTATATGATGTATGATTTGTTAGGACAGGACAATATTTGGCCGAGATACAACTATTTGAAAATCTGAGGCTCTGAGGATGCAAAAAAATCAAAATATTAAGAAAATTGCCTTTAAAGTTGTCCAGATGAAGTTCTTAGCAATGCATATTACTATACTATATATATTTACAGTAGGAAATGTACAAAATATCTTCATGGAACATGATCTTTACTTAATATCCTAATGATTTTTGGCATGAAAGAAAAATCGATAATTTGGACCCATATAATGTATTTTTAGCTATTGCTGCTTATGACTGGTTTTGTGGTCTAGGGTCACATATTATAAATGTAATATTTCTAGTATAAAATACATTTATATTTATTTATATAATATAAAATGGATATTTATATATTATATGAATAATTATAATTGTTCTCTGTAATCAGATGGGAGAGTGTGTTCCTCATGCTTACTAAACAAATAGGTCAAGAGTTTGTGCCACAGGCACTTGAGCTCAGAGAAAGGCGTCTCTGTTACAGGACAAAGCATGATCAGCTCATTTCCTAATGCTGGTGTGTTTGGATGAGTGTATATATGTCTCTCGAGCACGCAAACTCATGCCTCGAGACAACATCACACGTTGCCACTACCCGCCATATAATGTAAAGAGCCTCACAACACAATTAGATGCTTTCACAGCTGTTTGCCGTAAGTTCAGATGCTCCTGGAAGGGCTTAAAGTTGATTCGTTACGCTTCCTGAATTTTCCATCCGTGCCATCTTTCTTGAAAATGTAATTTTGGTTCAAGAAAAATAGCATCGGAGAGCAGGAAGATGGTTTTAATCATGAGGGAAAGTAGTAGTAGACTGTACAGGAAATGGTGGAATTAAATGGATGGTTTGCATTTTGTCCGTTCCCTTCGAATTTGGTTTTCATTCCCTTCGTGTTACGCCAGCTGAACATTTACAGAGGGAAGGGTCGCCATTACTGCAAACAGAGCTCGAGAGCAGGTTTATCCTAATTAAACAACAAACGCTGAAGAAAACATCAAGAATCTGATTAGAAGAAGAAAAGAGAGACTGATGGTCAGAGAGAAATGAGGCGCAGGTTGAAAGGGAAGGACAATCCCAGATGCGGCGCAAGTGACGTACACCAGACGCACAGTCCAAATCACTCCGGGACAGGAAACAGAGTCTCTTTAATCAGGACGTGGATCAGGTGAATAAATCCTGCTCTGCTCATTAGCCCTGTCAAAGCACACGCTCATGTTTCAGTCCCAACAATAATCGCATTTTCTGGGGAACGCAAAAGCGGACATGAGGCGAAATATGTCATTGCCATAAAAGTGAATCAGGATGGATGTTATCAAGCTACAAAACGGACAAAAACACCACTAGTGCTCTGTATTGCAAGTCATAACATGGCTTTTTAGTTCATCTTGTTGGCATATTATCATGTAAAAATGTCTAAAAGTCCATAAATATGCATAGGACTTTAATTTATATATTTTTATGTTTTTAAAAGAAGTATTTTCTGCTTAGCAAAGCTGCATTTATTTGGTATTATTGTTTACAAAATTATTGTTTATAATATTGCAGTATTATAAATGTTTTTACTGTCACTTTTGATCAATTTATCCTTGCTGGGAAAAATACACAAAAACAAAAACAAAACAAAACAAAAACATAAAATAAAACAAACAAAAACAAAACAAAACAAAACAAAAAACAAAAACATAAAATAAAATAATCTTTACTGTCTTTACAATAAAATAAAATAAAACAGAACAGAACAAACTTAAGTGGATATCCTGCTTTGTCACATAGAAATGTCACATTATTTGGATAAACTGTGTAGTAGTCAGTAAGGTAGTGCATTTCAATGAAGGGTTAGTAAAAAGCCTTTTTTTGGAATAACATGCATTGCTATACACGTCAGGAACGTGTATAATGACAGTTAATAAGGTAAGATTTGTTTTCATCTTGACTGTAGGGTTCAAAAACACTGGTCTGTTTAGCACCAAAAATAGCTGTACTACTGTTACATGTCAAACAGCCCTATTATGTTGGCATTTAGCAGCATTTTTCAAAAGCAAACCAGCAGAAGGGAGTTGTTTGGAAACCTCATGCTGAATCACTTTGACGGAGGCCAGCAGAAGCAGCAGCAGCAGCATCAATGACAGATGCAAGACGCAACTGGAAAAGCAATAAAAGCAGCGAGATGGTTACACAGAGGGGAAAATATGAAGTCGCACTAAATTTCTGAGGCCTGCTGCTCACTGATCTCTCTGCCACAAAGCGTATGAAGTGCGGGAGAAGAAGAGAAGTCGAAATTGCTCCCACATGTGCTGCTGGACACCTGATAGTCCTCTCGCTGGGTGGATCGACATTCTCTGTCAGTGACACAGCTGCGTTCTCCGTCTACGCAGAAAAAACCCTTCGGCGGGCCTTCAGGTTGTTTGGGTTGGGAGCGCAGCTCTACATAAATCCCAGCTCGACCAGGAGCTGACTTTGAGCTTTGGTGTTCAGGTGTTTTTCGCTGTTATTTTTATCATCTCGGGTTCTCCTGGGTGTTTTCTCAAATGGTCTCTGAAGGGTTTCTGTTTGCCGTGTGGCTGCTTGGATTTTATTTGATCTCGGCTCGTTTAGCACGAGCTGAATTCTGGATGCTGTGCTTTGTTCCTCGGCTAAAGAAAACACGGCGCTCTTGGGCTGTTTCGTTCACGTGTGTGTTTTTAAAGGGCTACATTATTGGAGATGAATCTCAAGAACTTATCGGACGTGTCAAAGCAGTGAGTTTTAGTCCGAAAGACACGTCAGAACGTCTTGGCAACATCTCAGTCAGCTAGTCTAGTTTTACAATGATATTTGTGTAGTAGGTATTGTCTGTAATGTCATAATTGTTGTTTTGATGATGTGCGAGCTGATATTATCTAGTATGTCACATCCAAATTCATTCACTGCATCATAAAAATTCTCAATCTTAATAAAACTGATTGTGCAGACCAAACCGTAAGTCGTAGAGACTTGAAACTTGGAAAGATGGTAGTACTCACACCGTCTACAACCACACCAAATCTCGCCCCAATCGGCCTGACGGGAGCGCTACAGCGATCAAAAGTACAAAATCGTTCATAACCCCTAAACCGCCAGTCTACGTTCAAATGGTGTTGGAATCCTTGGCTCATGCCGGACAAAACGCATATAAAGATCAATAATCATCAAAAAGTAAAACTTTCGACTCACGGTCACAAAGGGACATCAAAACATTTGAAAGCAGTAGGGACGCTTTTACTAAAACTGCCATAACTTTTGATTGGAATGAGAAGTCTTCGCCAAACTCACAACGTGTATGTAAGCACTAAATCTGAGTTCACATGAAAAAAGTCGCAGAGCTTGACCACTTGGTGACACTATAATCTCAGGAATTTATTGGACGTGTCAAAGCAGTGAGTTGAAGTTTTAGTCCCAAAGACACATCAGAATGTCTCGGCAACATCTTGGTCAGCTGGTCTAGTCTTACAATGATATTTGTGTGATATTTATCGTCTGTGGCTATCATAATTGTTTTTTTTTTTTTTGATGATGTGCGAGCTGATATTATTGAGTATGTCACATCTTGAGAGTCCAAATTCATTCACTGCATCATAAAGCCTATTAGAATGCAGTTTAATTCTCAGTCTTCATGTAAAACTGATCGTGCAGACCAAACCGTAAGTCATAGAGACTTGAAACTTGGAGGGATGGTAGTACTCACGCAGTCTACAATCGCACCAAGTCTCACCCCAGTTGGCCTGAGGGGGGCGCTACAGTGATCAAAAGTATGATATTGTTCATAAATCCTAAACTTTTAGTTGCAGGCTCAAGTGTCTTATATAGTTGGAATCCTTGGCTCACGACGGACAAGTTACATATAAATATCAATAATTATAAAAACAGTTAAACTTTTGACTTGCTGTTGCAAAGGGATGCCAAAACTTTTGAAAGCGGAAGGGGTGCATTTACTAAAATAGCTATAACTTTTGAATGGAATGAGAAGTCTTCACCAAACTCACAACGCGTATTAAGCATTAAGCATTAAATCTGAGTTCACGTAAAAAAAAAGTTGCAGAGCTTGGCAACTTAGTGGTGCTATAATCTCAGGAATTTATTGGACGTGTCAAAGCAGTGAGTTGACGTTTTAGTCCCAAAG
This sequence comes from Labeo rohita, assembly GCF_022985175.1. Taxonomy (NCBI): domain Eukaryota; kingdom Metazoa; phylum Chordata; class Actinopteri; order Cypriniformes; family Cyprinidae; genus Labeo; species Labeo rohita. Next base: position 1,496,500 of record NC_066871.1, read on the forward strand.
ACACGTCAGAACGTCTTGGCAACACCTCAGTTAGCTAGTTTAGTCTTGCAATGGTATTTGTGCGATAGTTATCGTGTGTGATATCATAATTGTTGTTTTGATGATGTGCGAGCTGATAATATCGAGTATGTCACATCTTGAGAGTCCAAATTCATTCACTGCATCATAAAGCCTATTAGAATGCAGTTAAATTCCCTTATAATTTACGATACGAGGAAAAATATTCCTGTATGGGTTTTTAGAGGATCAAGCATGTAGCGCTGACACCCTATTGTAATCGTTAGAATGGCTGAGAATCAGCGATCTCCAAAAAGTTGAACTTTCGACTCACGGTCGCAAAGGGACACCAAAATGTTCGAAAGCAGTAGGGCTGCTTTTATTAAAATGGCTATAACATTTGAATGGAATAAGATGTCTTCGCCGAACTCACATGAAACATGAAAATCGGTATACACGGTCTTGGTCCAAATTGCCACATTTGTCTATAAGGACATTCGTGTATCTCATAAAACATGGCCGCTGAACTGCCGATGAACTTTGAGCACCTGTTAGACAAGCTTAATGTAGGTCAGTCGGTATGAAACTCAGTGGGCCTGTTTGACTTACGGCCTCAAAAGTCTGAGAGAAATTTGAAAGAAATCAGCCACTGGGTGGCGAAATGACATTTTTCAAGGGCGTAAAACGCTTTGTTCCTCGGCTAGAGAAAACACGTTTTGCTCACGTGTGTGTGTTTCTGAAAGGCTACATTATTGGAGATGAATCTCAGGAACTTATCGGACATGTCAAAGCAGTGAGTTGGACTCTCTTGGTCACTAATTATCAAACAAACTCAAAACATCATGAAACCTGGTGAGCACATGAGACAGGTGATTCTAAACAGGCATGCAAAGTTTTAGGGAGATCAGACCTCAGCTGGCACTAAAAGTCATAAAAGTTAAAAAAAAAAAAAAAAAACACATTTCTATGCCAAAAAAGCTTTTTAAATAATTGATTTAGGTGGTTACAGGCTTGCTAAATATGTAATGTCTTTTTTAATATGTGCTTAAGTGCCTAAAAGCACTTGAACCCCAGTAACTGCTGTTTGCAGCTATGTTTGTTTTTGTATTTATCAGATATACAGTACCAGTCAAAAGTTTTTGAACAGTAAGATTTTTAAAAGAAGAATAAGAAAAAATTCTCTTCTGTTCACCAAGCCTGCATTTATTTGATCCAAGGTACAGCAAAAACAGTATATTTTTTACTATTTAAAATAACTGTTTTCTATTTGAATATATTTTATGTATGAATATATTTTTTATGAATAAATGTAATTTATTCTTGTGAAGCTGATTTTGACATCATTACTCCAGTCACATGATCTTTCAGAAATCATTCTACTATTCTGATTTGCTGCTGCTATAAAAAAAAAACTATTATTATTATTATTATTATTATTATTATTATTATTATTATTGTTATGTTGTTGTTGAAAAAAATTGGTTAGCAGAGGAGAATTCTTAAAAAAAACATTAAAAATCTTACTGTTCAAGAACTTGGTAGTGTAGTGTAGTGTCGCACAAGAAAGAGTACCATTTCCCTTAAATATCAGCATGTAGCGTGATCGCAAATATGATATTTTATACTACTGTACAAAAAACAATAAGTTAATATTGAGTGAGTTTCATTTTAGACTCTCTTTGTGTGTTTCCCTTATGAAAATAATTCCAAACAAAGCTGGAGCAAATTATTTGTGCATGTATTCTGTGGTGTTTCATTCCTGACTGAATCTCTTTTTAAACAAATCATTTGAGTCAATGAATCAATGATCCATTGATAAAGACGACCACTTGCTTTGTTTCTAAATGAATCAGCCATTTTGAATTAATTGTTTGAATGAATGATTTAGTCAATCCCTCATTCAGACAGGGACTGTCATATTTATTTATCCATGACAGCACAAAGATACACTAGCAGAATATTAATTGTCGCCAAAAAAAAAAGAGAGGAAAAAAAATCAAGATATATATTTTGCCAATACTTGCATGTACATCACCAGTAACAGTTTGTAATTACGTTTTTTTTTTTTTTTTTTTTTTTTTTTTTTTTGTCTCACTAATGCTAGTTAAAAAAAAAAAAAAAAAAACAGTAAAATTGTAAATTATTATTACAATTTTAAAAACTGTTTTCTATCTTTCAGAAATTATTTTGATATGCTGATTTGCTGCTGAAATTCAGCTCTTTTTTAAAAAAAAAAAAAAAATTAATTGTCAACAAAAATCCCTCCAAAAAAGAGAGGAAAAAATATCTTATTTGTTGATTTGTCTTTATTTTTTGTTAATATCGCACACATGTACTTGCATATACATTACCAGTAAAAAGTGTTTAATTAGGTTTTTTATTTTTTTTTTAAAGCAGTCTCACCAAGGCTAGTTAAAAAAAAAAAAAACAACTGTAAAATTGTAAATTATTAATAAACAACATTTAAAACCTTATAGTTATTCCAGACTTTTGATGCTTTTTTTTTAATTCAGCAGGATCAGAACAACAGTTTTCTAAGTTTGGTTTCAGTGACGTCATTGGTCAAATTTGTTACGTTGTTGTTCTAAGATCTTTTAGTTGTATTAAGTAGTGTTTACTATTTCTGTAGCATCTTTATTTTGTAGTAGGTTTTTGATATGTATACTTTTTATACTAGTTCACTTGTTCACTTTGGTAATTGCGACTAACACAATGGCTCCATTCCAAATGACACACTTGTACTGGCAGCCTTGTGGTCGTTGCTCACATTCGTAATGTCTTTTGAGAGCACAGAGTGTCCGGATTGTAGATTTAGGTCTCAGAAGGACCGCTATGTGCTCATGTTGCTCTTTTCAGCGTATTTTTCAGTGAGCTTTGACAGATATGAGGTGCCATTCACATAAAGGCCGATATGTGCCCTGTCTTGCTAGTCTCTTTGGTAAGAACTCTTGAACTTGAGGAGAAATGTGACTTCACATCTTTGTATGAGTTAGTGCGGATACAGTATGATGATTGATTGATTTCTGTGACGTTATTGACGGCGTCTCTGTGAAGCACATGTGAAGGAGCTAACAGTTTACCACACGCACACACGCTCTCTAGAGGTCCGGATGTCTCCAGCTGAGGTGTCATACGACGCAGGCCTTGCGCCCTTCACGTCAACCACTGTTTATTTGGTACATAAAGCCAAACGGGATGATAAATGGCTTTTTTTCTTCCTGAGCGCAGCTGCAGAAACACACGCCACCGCCGCTGATGACATCATCGTCCGACATCTTCATCTGCTAAATCTCTTATATCTTACGCCTGTATTTTATGTTCATATTCCTAGCAGGTACATTCTTAGCCACGCGTCTTAAGATAGCAAGACTGTGACATCACCTTCATGCGCCGTTATACAGTATATGCTACAAAAAGTCGCTATGCCTCGTGAGCATTGATTTCGACTAATGCAACAGGCTGGCATCAATTATTCTCTTTATACCACAAGATGAACACATGTGCATGTGGTAACAAAGACATTTTTCAGTTTTTTTTTCTCTAAGCTTAAATACTTTGTAAGGAAGTACTTTGAAACAGCTTAAGCTAGCATTAATGCACTATAAAAATTACTTGATTAATGAAAACAAGAAGGAACTTGAAAAGCAACACTGCATAAAATATTAAGACTGTTTTGAATACAAGTGTTAGTAGTTAGTAGCTTTAAATAATAACTTTAAATCAACTTTACTTAAATAAAAATAAATAAAAAATAAAAGTAAAAAGAAAATCTAAACAAAATGTAAACTTTGTTTTATTTCAGCTGGTTTTTCATTTACCTTAATGTACTAAAATGTAACTAAAAATTTAACAAACTAAAAATTAATTAGTTAAAAATAATGAAAACTATACTTACTAAACTTTAAATGAAAAATATACAAATAAAAAATGTTATAAAAACAACTTACAAAATAATTTACAATTACAATAAAATTACACAGTTTTATTCATATTACAAAATATTAATAAAAACCATAAGAGTATCTTGATAGTAAAATAACACTGATGTGTATGCAAAAGTAAATATAAAATAATTAGATATAAAACATATATAAAATATATACAAAAACAAAAAGATTTAAATATAAAAAATATATAATATAATAATAATAAAACTATAATAGTATTTCAGTGCTAAAAAAGAAAACTATGTAGACATGTTTAAAAAATGTAATAGAAGTAATAAAATGAAATGAAATAAAAATCGCTACTTTTACAACTTAAAATTAAAATATATATAAAAAATTAAATATTTTTAAAATTATTAATAAAAACTATGTATCTTAATACTACAATAACTAAAAAAACACAGATGTGCCAGCAAAATTCAATACAAAATAATGTAGATATAAAAATAAAAATAAAAATATTTTAAAATTATAATATATGAATAAAACTATAATAATATTTTAGTTCTAACAAATAATTAATACACATGAATAAATGTTAAAACCCCCCAAAACGTAGTAAAATGAAATCACTACTTTAACGAGACTTGTAAAGAAAACAATTTTTATAAAAATAAAAATATTAAAATATTTTGAAAGTATTAATAAAAACTATAATAGTGTCTTTATGGTAAAATGACACAGATGTGCATGCAAAATGAAATACAAAATATTGTAGATATAAAAATATAAAAAATAATGATATAGTATTTATATGCTAAAAATTAATAAAAATGATATTAATATTAAAAAAACAGAAAAGTATAAAAATTAAATAATAAATTACTACTTTAACTGAACTTAAAATGAAAACAGAAAATATAAAAATAAAATATTTTCAAAATATTAATAAAAACTATAACAGTATCTTGATACTAAAATAGCACTGATGTGCATGCAAAATTAAAAACAAGAATTGATAATAAAATAAGATATCAAATATATAAAAATAAAAAATATTAAAATATTTAAAAAAATTTATAAAATAGTATCTGGATACTAAAATATTAAACTAATTAAATAACTAATTAAATAGCTAAATAAAGTTAATGTAGATAAAAAAAAAAATCTAAATAAATATAAAAAATAAATTATAATATATTAATAAAACTATGATAGTATTTCAGTGCTGAAAATTAATAAAAATGATATAAACGTTAGAAAACAGAAAAGTAATAAAAATGAAATCAAAAATTATAAAATGTTACAATAAAAGATACTATTTAAAACTAATAAAAAGTTGATGTGTTATAGCATGAACATGTATTATTAGAATGATGTTATAAATGTTCAGATATGGTGTTCTGTCCAGCTCTTTGAACAGCAGTATTGATATCAGAAACTTGATCACCACTAAATGAATCTCTGAAAAATAATCATACTGGATGGGAAATGGGAAATGGGAAATGGGAAATGATTTGCCGTTATCGGTCATTTCCAATCACGGGTTCATTTGTAGCAGAGGGATGAATGTGCCGTGTGGTTTGGTTTGGCAGGAAGGTGATGGATGTGAGGCCGTGAAGCGTGATTCAGCTCAGTATCCAGTCCTCCAGTCAGGCTCTGAGTTTCATCTTTTCCTGAACGCTGCAGTCAGACTCGGTGCCAGCAGTTTCTCTCTCAGGACGAGTCTTGCCAGTGTTTGTTCAAAGCGTTGCGAACACATTGTTGCAGGTCGTTCGGAGGCCTGGCCAAGGCCCGTTCACAGAGGGAGGACGAAAAGGACAAAAGGGGAAAGGAGGGGGAGCAGAGAAAGAGAGGTTGAGAGTTCACACAGACTGATGAATGTGCAAGTTCACAGCCATCGATCTGCAGACAACACACTCAAACGACAGACCAGGGACTCCTGCCTCGTCTGCTGTCTTCATCTCCTCATCCTTCTCACTTTTTTTTCTACCTCTGATTTGTCGCTCTTTGGGGTTCAGACTCATACTCACAATAGGGATGCATTGGTTTTAAATTTCTACCTGAAAAACTAGCCGGATATTAAAATAACAACGATTTTAATTGCTACAAGTGAACTTAAACATCACAACATTATAGTATTCAGAATGAAAAATAAATGTATTAGGGATGCTATATAAATAATATGTATTTTTATTTAGTATTTTATTGTTTTTTATTTATTTGTGTGTAATTTATTTATTTTGTTTTTAGTTTTAGTTATTTTTGTATTTAGTTTTTATTGTTATTATTATTATTATTATTATTATTATATTATATTTAGTATTTATTTATTTTGTATTATTTTCTTTCTTTATTATTATTTTGTGTTGTTATTATTATTATTATTATTTATTTTCTTTATTATTGTTATTATTATTGGTTTTATTTTTGTTTTTTGTTTTGATTTTATTATTATTAGTTTCTATTTATTTTGTGCTTATTTTATTATTATTATTATTTGGTATTATTTTTTATTTATTTTATTTATTATATCATAATTATTTATTATTATTATTAGTAGTAGTAGTAGTAATTGTATTTATATTATTTACATGTTTATTTATTATAATTATTATTATTATTATTATATTAAGTATTTATTTTAGTATATTTTTCTTTATTTATTATTGTTATTATTTTGTGTTATTATTATTCTTATTCTTATTATTATTATTATTTATTTTCTTTATTATTGTTATTATTATTGGTTTTATTTTTGTTTTTTTTGTTTTGATTTTATTATTATTAGTTTCTATTTATTTTGTGCTTATTTTATTATTATTATTATTATTTGGTATTTTTTTCTATTTATTTTATTTATTATATCATAATTATTTATTATTATTATTAGTAGTAGTAGTAGTAGTAGTATTGTATTTATATTATTTACATGTTTATTTATTATAATTATTATTATTATTATTATTATTATTATTATTATTATTATATTATATTTAGTATTTATTTATTTTGTATTATTTTCTTTCTTTATTATTATTTTGTGTTGTTATTATTATTATTATTATTATTTATTTTCTTTATTATTGTTATTATTATTGGTTTTATTTTTGTTTTTTTGTTTTGATTTTATTATTATTAGTTTCTATTTATTTTGTGCTTATTTTATTATTATTATTATTTGGTATTATTTTTTATTTATTTTATTTATTATATCATAATTATTTATTATTAGTAGTAGTAGTAGTAGTAGTAGTAATTGTATTTATATTATTTACATGTTTATTTATTATAATTATTATTATTATTATTATATTTAGTATTTATTTTAGTATATTTTTCTTTATTTATTATTGTTATTATTTTGTGTTATTATTATTCTTATTATTCTTATTATTATTATTTATTTTCTTTATTATTGTTATTATTATTGGTTTTATTTTTGTTTTTTTTGTTTTGATTTTATTATTATTAGTTTTTATTTATTTTGTGCTTATTTTATTATTATTATTATTATTTGGTATTTTTTTCTATTTATTTTATTTATTATATCATAATTATTTATTATTATTATTATTAGTAGTAGTAGTAGTAGTAGTATTGTATTTATATTATTTACATGTTTATTTATTATAATTATTATTATTATTATATTTAGTATTTATTTTAGTATATTTTTCTTTATTTATTATTGTTATTATTTTGTGTTATTATTATTCTTATTATTCTCATTATTATTATTTATTTTCTTTATTATTGTTATTATTATTGGTTTTATTTTTGTTTTTTTTGTTTTGATTTTATTATTATTAGTTTCTATTTATTTTGTGCTTATTTTATTATTATTATTATTATTATTTGGTATTATTTTTTATTTATTTTATTTATTATATCATAATTATTTATTATTATTATTATTAGTAGTAGTAGTAGTAGTAGTATTGTATTTATATTATTTACATGTTTATTTATTATAATTATTATTATTATTATATTTAGTATTTATTTTAGTATATTTTTCTTTATTTATTATTGTTATTATTTTGTGTTACTATTATTCTTTTTAAAATGTATTTTATTATTATTATTATTATTATTATTATTATTAGTTATTCATTTATTTTGTATTTATTTTCTTTATTAATAATATTATTATCTGGTATTATTATTTTTGTTTTATTTTTTTATATTGCTTATTATGATTATGATTATTATTATTAATTTATTTTTATTATTATTATTATTTTTAGTATTTTTTATTTCATTTTTTTATTTTGTATTTATTTTCTTTAATTTATTATTATTTGGTGTTATTATTATTATTTTCTTTTATATATATATTACTTATTCCTATTATTACTATTATTATTATTCAATTTATTTAGTTTTTGTTTATTTATTATTCATTTTTTAGTATTATTTTTTAATTTAATAATAATTTTTTTTTAATTTATTTAAAAAAATTGTATACTTATTTATTTGTACACTTTTTTTCAAATACTGTAGTAACATTTAAGTAAATTTTAATATCTGCTAGGTTATTGGTATTAACATAATACTATTTATCGGCCATAACAATAATTAAAACAATAACTTGGCAAACAATTACATTTAACAGTGTTTGAACATTAAGTATGTGATATCCAATTCAATAATATCTTGTATTTAGATATAAATAAAATCTTATATAAACTTATGTATGTAATATTTATTATACATTTAATGTTTATTATTGTTGTTTATATTATGTAACATTTACAATATTTATCATATATTTAATATTTATTATTTTTATACATGTTATAGAAAATTGTATACTTATAATGTGCATCCCTAATTCTCACAGCCTATAATACTTAGCCATTTAAAACAATGTGAAAGTGAATCTTGTGTATCAGGCCACAAAAAGTCTCTCATCAGAAGTTGGTGATTACAGATCTGAGCCGTGTTCTGTGATTCTTGCACATCCTCTTCTCTTGAGACTGAAGATGTTTGGTCGTCATCCAGCAGCCATATTTCGTCCTGGATGTGAACCAAAGACCTCCATACCTTCCAGATGAGGTCCGATAGAGCACAATATGGCCTGAGAGCTACGTCCCCCCTGAGGGACATATATTGTGTGCGAGTGGTTTTATGTGCTGGGCGTGTGCACGGCTGATAGATGCCTGTGAACTCCAGACCGCATCCATGAGGACCAGAGATTCAGGGCGTCTCACACTACAGCCTTTGCTCCGTTTGACGTCAGTGCTTCGATTGTACGGTTGGCGTAAATGCTTGTTTTCTGAACCACACCTGAGTCTGTGTGAAAACTAATCTAGGGCACAAAATCATTTTGGCCTAATTTGCTGAAGTTAACCGCTAATGATATTGACAATTTACAGGGGTGTAACAATATATCATGTTGCAATTTATCACATTACAAAAATGTTGATAAAACTTGAGAAAGGAAAACAAGACTCAACTTGAGAAGCAGCACTGTGTGAAATATTAAGAGTTGTGCTCATAAATTGTGTTTTGAATAAAGTATGTTGTAATTGATGAAACCAATAAAAACTTTGGTTACTTGAAATATAAAAAACAAGTAGTAGACATGACAAAAACGCACAACAAAATAACTAAAATTTTAGCTGAAGTAAAAATGAAAACAGAAAATATAAAAATAAAAACGGATTCAAATTATAAATTAAAAACTGTTATATTACCTCAATGAGAGATCAGGGTTATTATAGTTAAATAGAAATAAAAATAAAACCATTATAAAAAAAGTTACTTCAAATTAAATAGAATTAAATAGAAATAAGAAATATGAAATAAATAATAAAATAGAAAAATATTTTATGTCAGCTAGTTTTATTTATATTTGTAAAATTTCAGTTTAGTTTATCTTGATAACTACGAAATAACTCAAATAAAAATATAGAGAAAAATAGAGATTTGCAAATAAACAAAACTACTAAAAAACAAAACTTTTAAAATTAAAATGAAAACAGAAAAATATTTAAAAAATTAAAAATATTAATAAAAACTATAATAGTATTTTAGTGACATTAAAATAATGCTATCATGGATATTTTTTTTTCTTTAATTTAATGTTTATTTTATTTCAAGTAGTGAAATTAATGTTTTAATGTTTTATTTTAATTTCACCTTTATGATAAATATAATAACCCTGGTAAAAGTAAAATAAAATAAAAATAAAATAAAATAAATACATTTGTTTTGCTGGATAACAAGAAGTTATTTTATTTTAAGTAGTAAAAATGTTGCAAGTTTAGTTTCATGCTTAGTTAAATGTAATAACTCTGGTAAAAATAAAATATAAAATTAAATTAAATTAAAATTAAATAAATGAATTTATTAGAAAAATTAAGAAATTCAAAATGTTAATACAAACTGTAATAGTATCTCATCTACATTAAAATAATTTTTAGATTTTATTTAATTTAACATTTATTTTATTTCAAGTATTGAAAATTAATGTTTCATTTTTACTTTCATGCTTAGTTAAATATAACAACCCCAGTAACAATAAAATAAAATAAAATAAAATAAAATAAAGTAATAAATAGGTTTATTTTAAAAATTAAGAAATTCCTAAGTTTAATAAAAACTGTATAATAGTATCTCAATGACATTAAAATAATGCTATCATGGATAACAAGAAGTTTTTTATATTTTATTTAATTTAACATTTATTTTATTTCAAGTAGTGAAAACTGTTTTGACTGTTCAGTATTTTGACTTGGTTAAATATTGTAGCCCTGGTAAAAATAAAAAAAATAAAATAAAATAAAAAGTTTATTTGAACTTCACCAGTATGTGTCATGAGTGTATTTTTCTTTTTACACCCCTAATAATTAATAATATTCCTAAGAATTATAGTGAATTTTATAAGTCAGGCTCTGCAGTAATTGTCTTTGGTGAGCAGCCTGCATGCATTTGTTTTTTTTTTTTGTTGCCTTCTCTTATAGTGGGGTTATCACGGTGGTTTAAATGTAAAATACACTACTAAAAAAAGAGGGTTTTCACAGTGATGTCATAGAAGAACCATTTTGGGTTCTTTAAAGAACTTTTAGAACAGTTCTTAAAAAAGTTCTAAATAAGAACATTTTTTTCTTACGTTCTAAAGAACCTTTTTCCACTATAAAGAAACTTTCAAAAGAGCATTTGAAAGGTTCCATGGATGTTAAAGGTTCTTCATGAAACCTTAGATTCCAATAAAAACCCTTTATTTATAGGAGTGTAAGAGGAATCAGATGAGGGTTTGGGCCAAGCAGACGAATGGATCTTGTCTCTTAAAGTATAACATTATTTTGTCCAATTCAGATTTCCAGAGTTAGTGTTGGCAGTTGAGGTCAGGATGACTGAAGCAAGAGGAAATCATTCTAATTGGAGTGAATGTGTGTGGTTTGACTCCTCCTGAACTAATGCGACTGGAGATAAGATTCCATTCGGATGAAATCAATGAGTGCTCACATCCAAACTCAGATGTTCATCTCCACACCCAAACTCCTTCCTCTTCTGTCACTTATCAACCTGTGCGATCAATGCTCCAGCTTCACAAACAGAGACATCAGTCAGTGCTCATGTCCGACTTTATCAGTTTGTTTTTCTAGGGTACAGTGTGTTTTAACAGGTTTCATTGAGGAAAACTCCTGTGTTGTTAAAGTGTAGTGTTAAAATCAGGAAATGGATTATATGTTAAAAAGACGTTACATTTTTTTTAACAAGCATACACTCCAAAAATAAAGGTACCAATGACAGAAGAATCATTATTGGTTCCTCAAAGAAGCTTTCAGTAAGTAGTTCTTGAAAGAACCATTTTTGGAACTTTTAGAATTCTGAACATTCAAACGTTCTCTGTTTTGTTTGTTATGTTTGAGTGTGTAAACAGTCTCTATCAGTGCTGTTCTCTTTTCTGTTGGTGTCAGCCGGTGCGGATCCTATTCTGAGTGTCACTTTCAGCAGATCGGCCTCACGGTTGATATTCCACACTGACATCTGAACACACACCTGTACAAAACACTGACTGATTTGTGTGCTTATGTGAGCAGAAAACTCAACCATATGAAATCATGAATCACCAGCTGACGGTCAAACATCTGATCGAGCAGAACAGTGACAAATGGATGTGATTTTAGTGCCTCTTTGTTCTCTGTTGTTCTTTTCTATATTTGATCCTGGCAAACATTTATGTTTTTTGGGACTCGGTTATTTCCCAGCATGCAGTTGACACTTTCTGAAACATTGCTGTTTGCACAGTGTTGTTTTTCCATAAGTTCACAGATACGCAGACTTGACGTGTCATTGCA